>NC_134897.1:47013961-47068961 GCF_041734735.1 Babylonia areolata
GCAGGCAGAACTGGAAAAAGTGACATCGGACATCTTGAGAGGTGAACTGTTAACTATATCAGTTTGTATGATGTCACACAACTTGATTATGAAGCAGGCAGAACTGGAAAAAGTGACATCGGACATCTTGAGAGGTGAACTGTTAACTATATCAGTTTGTATGATGTCACACAACTTGATTATGAAGCAGGCAGAACTGGAAAAAAATGACATCCATACATCGGACATCTTGAGAGATGAACTGTTAACTATATCAGTTTGTATGATGTCACACAACTTGATTATGAAGCAGGCAGAACTGAAAAAATGACATCGGACATCTTGAGAGGTGAACTGTTAACTATATCAGTTTGTATGATGTCACACAACTTGATTATGAAGCAGGCAGAACTGGAAAAAAATGACATCCATACATCGGACATCTTGAGAGATGAACTGTTAACTATATCAGTTTGTATGATGTCACACAACTTGATTATGAAGCAGGCAGAACTGAAAAAAATGACATCCATACATCGGACATCTTGAGAGATGAACTGTTAACTATATCAGTTTGTATGATGTCACACAACTTGATTATGAAGCAGGCAGAACTGAAAAAAAATGACATCCATACATCGGACATCTTGAGAGATGAACTGTTAACTATATCAGTTTGTATGATGTCACACAACTTGATTATGAAGCAGGCAGAACTGAAAAAAAAATGACATCGGACATCTTGAGAGATGAACTGTTAACTATATCAGTTTGTATGATGTCACACAACTTGATTATGAAGCAGGCAGAACTGAAAAAATGACATCGGACATCTTGAGAGATGAACTGTTAACTATATCAGTTTGTATGATGTCACACAACTTGATTATGAAGCAGGCAGAACTGGAAAAAAAATGACATCCATACATCGGACATCTTGAGAGATGAACTGTTAACTATATCAGTTTGTATGATGTCACACAACTTGATTATGAAGCAGGCAGAACTGAAAAAAAAATGACATCCATACATCGGACATCTTGAGAGATGAACTGTTAACTATATCAGTTTGTATGATGTCACACAACTTGATTATGAAGCAGGCAGAACTGAAAAAAAAATGACATCCATACATCGGACATCTTGAGAGATGAACTGTTAACTATATCAGTTTGTATGATGTCACACAACTTGATTATGAAGCAGACAGAACTGGAAAAAAAGGTGACATCCATATATCGGACATCTTGAGAGATGAACTGTTAACTATATCAGTTTGTATGATGTCACACAACTTGATTATGAAGCAGGCAGAACTGGAAAAAAAGGTGACATCCATATATCGGACATCTTGAGAGGTGAACTGTTAACTATATCAGTTTGTATGGTGTCACGCAAAGATTACAAGCGACTATGTATGTGTGCCCCCCCAAAAGATAATTAAAAAGAGAAAATGAAATCAAAATATACCACACCTCATACAGTCGCGCTTAGTTTTTTTGTTTTATATATATATATATATATATATATATTATTATTATTATTATTATTCTCTCTCTCTCTCTCTCTCTCTCTCTCTCTCTCTCTCTCAGAATGATGTAGATGTGCATGTTTCAATGTGTATGTGAATGTCATGTCCTCATTTCTCATCTCTTTGCTACTTTGTGGATGTTTTGATTCATTTTCATTTTCTATTTGCCCTGAGGGCTGGATGAAAAAAAAGCACATATATGCTTATTCCACTTCCCTCAAGAACAAAAACGTCCTTCGTTCTCTCCAATTGTGTACGAAATATGATCTGGTCTGTATATGGAGGTGTTTTTTTTAGTTTATAGAAAAGTGTGGTGCTGTGCACTAATATATACATCCAATCCATATTGGGACCAGTTTTTGATGACTAGTCTGTTATATAGCGTTCTTGGTGTTGGTGTTTGTGATGACTAGTCTGTTATATAGAGTTCTTGGTGTTTGTGATGACTAGTCTGTTATATAGAGGTCTTGGTGTTGGTGTTTGTGATGACTAGTCTGTTATATAGAGGTCTTGGTGTTGGTGTTTGTGATGACTAGTCTGTTATATAGAGGTCTTGGTGTTGGTGTTTGTGATGACTAGTCTGTTATATAGAGGTCTTGGTGTTGGTGTTTGTGATGACTAGTCTGTTATATAGAGGTCTTGGTGTTGGTGTTTGTGATGACTAGTCTGTTATATAGAGGTCTTGGTCTTGGTGTTTGTGATGACTATATAGAGTTCTTGGTGTTTCTGATGACTAGTCTGTTATATAGAGTTCTTGGTGTTTCTGATGTCTAGTCTGTTATATAGAGTTCTTGGTGTTTCTGATGACTAGTCTGTTATGTAGAGTTCTTGGTGTTTCTGATGACTAGTCTGTTATATAGAGGTCTTGGTGTTGGTGTTTCTTTTTCTCTTTTTTTGTGTGTGTTTTTTGTTTGCTCATTTGTTGTTGTTTTTTGGTTTTTTTCGTTTTCTTTTGATTACGTCCCCTAGCTATTGTAAATGTTTGTCAATCGTTTACGTTAATCGTTCATAGATTTGTTTTCTTTGTAATACTTGAATAATAAAAACGTGAAATAAAATAAAATAAAATAAAAGGCTGACAGAACAGACCCGGACACTGTCACCAACATCACTGCACGTGACTGAAAACACGTCAACTAACTTCATCAAAAATCAAACTACACCAGTCTGTTAAAAGAAAAGATAGTAAAGAAATTGAGAGAGGCTAAGGGAGAGTGGGTGGGTGAGTAGATGGGGGGCGGAGGGGGGGTTGATTATCCCGACTGACTACACCGGTTTAACCCCCCACCACCCGGACCAGAGTGGAGAGAGAGGGGGGGGGGGGGGCAGAGTACAGAGGTCGGCCCCCATTGCGACGTGACGGCCATGACTCCAATATCAGCCAGCTCCCTTTCTTCCCTTTCAACACTTTATTGCTTCTCTACAACCGCTCGTCGCACTCTGCCGCACACCATTACACCGGCAACTTGCCCGTTTTCGCACGTGCGCGCGGCTCCCTGGACCGTGTGATGGTCTTTGGAACGAGTCGGCGCTCGCCCGGTCCGCTTTTGAAAGCGTGGCTGAGTGGGCCGCTCTAATTAACTCATTAATCGCTGCGCGCCATAACTGTGGCGGCGTGAGGGCAGCCTTGCTGACAGTGGAGTCCTGACTGACGGTTAATCACGGCAGCCCCCCCTCGCCTCTCGCCTCACCCTCCTCCCTCCTCCGGGAAACACAACTCGCTCCCAGCCGGAAGTGGCCAGGCTCTCTTCCGGCCCAGGCTAAATCCTCCTCCTGAGAGAAAAGAGCGGGGCCTGGTGCCGAGGGGAAGTCAGCCAGGCACTATGTGTGATATTGCACAGATTATCGCGGCCTTTTGTCTCCCTTTATCAACAGCACAGCGCTGAACGGAACCAATTCCAGTTGGGGAGAGAAGAGAAAGCCCGGGCTGGGGGGTGGGAGAGAGAGAGAGAGAGAGAGAGAGAGAGAGAGAGAGAGAGAGAGAGAGAGAGAGCACAGATCTTTTATATATATATATATATTTTTTTTTAAGGATTAACATTTTAGTGAGAGAGATAGAGTGAGAAAGAGACAGAGAGATACAGAGAAACAAGCAGAGACAGAGAGAGACACAGAGACAGAGAGATACAGAGAAACACGCAGAGACAGAGAGAGAGAGAGAGAGAGTCAGAGACAGAGAGATACAGAGAAACAAGCAGAGACAGAGAGAGACACAGAGACAGAGACAGAGAGATACAGAGAAACACGCAGAGACACAGAGAGAGAGAGAGAGTCAGAGACAGAGAGAAAGAGAAAAACACACAGAGACAGAGACACCGATGCAGAAAGAGAAAGACAGATGGACAGAGAGAGACAGAGACAGAAACCCAGACAAAGGTTAAGAGAGAGACAGAGAGAAACAGATACGCAAAGAGAGAGAGGGATGAGAGAGAGAGAGAGAGAGAGAGAGAGAGAGAGAGAGGGATGAGAGAGAAGAGGCAAAATTCTTTGTGTCCAAATTCTAAATAATAAACAAGAGAGGCAAGGCCTTCAAGACTCACTTGTGATAGCCTACACTTTAAAAAAAATGTAATCGTTAAAATGTGTTCTGTATTTGTTATTATAAAGCTTTTTATTTTTATTAAGACTTCTTGCTGTGAAGCTTCGGATTAAAAGAAAAAGAAAAAAGAAGTCCTAATAGCAGATTGGAACCCGGGTGTTCGGGTGAGAAGAAACTGTCTTACCCATTACGCTGTCGGGTCTCCTTAGCTGACTTGCAAAAATATAACATTTAAACACGCTTTTTTAAAGGGCGATAAATCGATTGCGGTATTCGCAGTGAGAACGCTGTTTAAATCATATTATTCGGGTGTGTCTTGGGCATTCAAAAAATCTTTAAGGGCAATTAAAAATTCTTTTTAAGTCCGCGGTGGATATTTTTATGGCACTTTGGGGCATAATCCAGTAAGTGATGAGGCATACACAAATCTTTCTCTGAATAAATATTAAACGGTCTCCTTCTCCAACTTTCCATCACATGTTATCGTGTATTGTCGATTAAATATAGGATTGAACGGGCAGGTCAACAACTTGAAACAAAATGGCGTCGTTCGCGTTCGCGAAGAATATGAGCACGAGCTTTGAATATGTATAAATATGTGTACGCAATTGATTTTTGTCCATGACCTTCAGGGCTCAGCCAATAGATCTATAAAGTCCACTCGTCATATTGATTTTTAGTATTTTCCGAAAAAGACCACTTGGGCGAATGAACATAGTGAAAGCCCTGTACACTGAGAGTAAAACACACAAGCTTTATATGTATTGAGTATAATTTCAAAATGTAATGTTTAAGATGAGAAAGATCAGTTTAATGCAAATTAAGTCCCCTAGCATTAATTACAGATTAATTTCCCTTCTTTACTATCTGCACCAAAGACATGCAAAAGAAATATAACTTCCATGCTTAGCAAAAGAAGTTCCTGTTTGAACACACAAAAAAAAGAAAAAAAAAGAGATAAAAATGACTGCTCTTGTTGTTGTGTCAGAATATCAGATCAAAGTGCCAAGTTTGGAGAAATAAAAAAATATAAATATAACAGTAAATGCAGTTTGCATATAATTTGGCTTCTTTTTTTAATTCTTTTTGTGCCCATCCCAGAGGTGCAATATTGTATTAAACAAGATGACTGTAAAGAACTGAATCTTTCCTATTTTTGTGCCAAATTTGGTGTCAACTGACAAAGTATTTGCAGAGAAAATGGCAATGTTAAAGTTTACCATGGACATACAGACACACACACACACACACACACACACACACACACACAGACAACCGAACACTGGGTTAAAACATAGACTCACTTTGTTTACACAAGTGAGTCCAAAAGACACAAGTATGAGAATTATAACATATATAGAAAAGAAAAGAAAAAAAAACACATCAAAATATAAGAATAGTATTAGAAAATAAAATAAAAACACATCAAAATATGAGAATAGTATTAGAAAAGAAAACAAGAGAGGCAAGGCCTTCCAGACTTACTTGTGATACACTTTAAAAAAAAAATCTAATCGTTAAAATGTGTTCTGTATTTGTTATTATAAAGCTTCGGGTTAAAAGAAAAAGAAAAAAACAAAACAACAACGGCCCAACGGCAGATTCGAACCCCACGTGTTCGGGTGAGAAGAAACTGTTTTACCCAGTATACTATCCTGGCTCCTTAGCTGACGTTCAAAAATATAACATTTAAACATGCTTTTTTAAAGGGCGATAAATCGATTGCGGTATTCGCAGTGAGAACGCTGTTTAAATCATATTATTCTGATGTATCTTGGGCATTCAAAAAATCTTTAAGGGCAATTAAAAATTCTTTTTAAGTCCGCGGTAAAGGAGACGTGGCTATCGCCGCAATCACACTGCAACATTTAGCCGTTTTCTCTGGATCTAGATAGATGTACAAGTTCAGTTACACCCGGTTGACACAGTCGATTCAATTTCTCTTTTATGTTCATTCTAGTTTTATAGTTTTAAAGTTGATATGAAAATTGAGTATTTTGTTAAACTAATAACATGTACAGCCAAGTACAAGTACTTCTAAACGTCGTAAGAAGTGAAAAGGACTTCATTTTGAGAAAAGTCAAGACTGGAACTTTTTACGTTTCATCAATTCAAGGGTATTAACTCTCATGGTTTATTATTTTAAACTGTGAATTCCCACTGATTCTGTGCATATTTTTATGGCAGTTTGGGGCATAATCCAGTAAGTGATGAGGCGTTCACAAATCTTTCTCTGCATGAATAAATATTTAACGGTCTCCTTCTCCAACTTTCCATCACATGTTATCATGTATTGTCGATTGAATATAGGATTGAACGGGCAGGTCAACAACTTGAAACAAAATGGTGTCGTTCGCGTTCGCGAAGAATATGAGCACGCGCTTTGAATATGTATAAATATGTGTACGCAATTGATTTTCGCCCATGACCTTCAGGGCTCAGCCAATAGACCTATAAAGTCCACTCGTAGTATTGATTTTAGTATTTTCCGAAAAAGACCACTTGGGCGAATGAACATAGTGAAAGCCCTGTACACTGAGAGTAAAACACACAAGCTTTTTATGTATTGAGTATAATTTCAAAATGTAATGTTTAAGATGAGAAAGATCAGTTAAAGCAAATTAAACCCCCTAGCATTAATTACAGATTAATTTCCCTTTTTTACTATCTGCACCAAAGACATGCAAAAGAAATATAACTTCCATGCTTAGCAAAAGAAGTTCCTGTTTGAACAAAAAATGATGAAAATGACTGCTCTTGTTGTTGTGTCAGAATATCAGATCAAAATGCCAAGTTTAAAAAAAAAACCCAAAACAAAAAAAAAACAAAAAAACAACAACAGTAAATGCAGTCTGCGTATAATTTGGCTTCTTTTTTATTTTTTTATTTTTTTGTGCTCATCCCAGAGGTGCAATATTGTATTAAACAAGATGACTGGAAAGAACTGAAATTTTTTCCTATTTTTATGCTAAATTTGGTGTCAACTGACAAAGTATTTGCACAGAAAATGGCAATGTTAAAGTCTACCACGGACACACACACACACACACACACACAACCGAACACCGGGTTAAAACATAGACTCACTTTGTTTACACAAGTGAGTCAAAAACCACATCAAAACAAGAGAATAGTATTGGAAAAGAAAAAACAACAACATCAAAATATGAGAATAGTATTAAAAAGAAAAAAACCCATCAAAACATGAGAATAGTATTAGAAAGAAAAAAACCCCATCAAAACATGAGAATAGTATTAGAAAGCAAAAAACCCCATCAAAACATGAGAATAGTATTGTTGGGGTGGGAAGGGACGGGAAAAGAAGAACACGCAGAAGTTTATTGTGCGAAACGGGTATAGGTATAATGTAATGATGTGATCAGTATCAGGTATAGGTATAATGTAATGATGTGATCAGTATCAGGTATAGGTATAATGTAATGATGTGATCAGTATCAGGTATAGGTATAATGTAATGATGTGATCAGTATCAGGTATAGGTATAATGTAATGATGTGATCAGTATCAGGTATAGGTATAATGTAATGATGTGATCAGTATCAGGTATAGGTATAATGTAATGATGTGATCAGTATCAGGTATAGGTATAATGTAATGATGTGATCCAGCATCAGGTATAGGTATAATGTAATGATGTGATCAGTATCAGGTATAGGTATAATGTAATGATGTGATCAGTATCAGGTATAGGTATAATGTAATGATGTGATCAGTATCAGGTATAGGTATAATGTAATGATGTGATCAGTATCAAGTATAGGTATAATGTAATGATGTGATCCAGTATCAGGTATAGGTATAATGTAATGATGTGATCCAGTATCAGGTATAGGTTTATTGTAATGATGTGATCAGTATCAGGTATAGGTATAATGTAATGATGTGATCAGTATCAGGTATAGGTATAATGTAATGATGTGATCCAGTATCAGGTATAGGTATAATGTAATGATTAGATCCAGTATCAGGTATAGGTATAATGTAATGATGTGATCAGTATCAGGTATAGGTATAATGTAATGATGTGATCCAGTATCAGGTATAGGTATAATGTAATGATGTGATCAGTATCAGGTATAGGTATAATGTAATGATGTGATCAGTATCAGGTATAGGTATAATGTAATGATGTGATCCAGTATCAGGTATAGGTATAATGTCATGATGTGATCCAGTATCAGGTATAGGTATAATGTAATGATGTGATCAGTATCAGGTATAGGTATAATGTAATGATGTGATCAGTATCAGGTATAGGTATAATGTAATGATGTGATCAGTATCAGGTATAGGTATAATGTAATGATGTGATCCAGTATCAGGTATAGGTATAATGTAATGATTAGATCCAGTATCAGGTATAGGTATAATGTAATGATGTGATCAGTATCAGGTATAGGTATACTGTAATGATGTGATCCAGTATCAGGTATAGGTATAATGTAATGATGTGATCAGTATCCGGTATAGGTATTATGTAATGATGTGATCAGTATCAGGTATAGGTATAATGTAATGATGTGATCCAGTATCAGGTATAGGTATAATGTCATGATGTGATCCAGTATCAGGTATAGGTATAATGTAATGATGTGATCAGTATCAGGTATAGGTATAATGTAATGATGTGATCAGTATCAGGTATAGGTATAATGTAATGATGTGATCAGTATCAGGTATAGGTATAATGTAATGATGTGATCCAGTATCAGGTATAGGTATAATGTAATGATGTGATCCAGTATCAGGTATAGGTATAATGTAATGATGTGATCAGTATCAGGTATAGGTATAATGCAATGATGTGATCAGTATCAGGTATAGGTATAATGTAATGATGTGATCCAGTATCAGGTATAGGTATAATGTAATGATGTGATCAGTATCAGGTATAGGTATAATGTAATGATGTGATCAGCATCAGGTATAGGTATAATGTAATGATGTGATCCAGTATCAGGTATAGGTATAATGTAATGATGTGATCCAGTATCAGGTATAGATATAATGTAATGATGTGATCAGTATCAAGTATAGGTATAATGTAATGATGTGATCCAGTATCAGGTATAGGTATAATGTAATGATGTGATCCAGTATCAGGTATAGGTATAATGTAATGATGTGATCAGTATCAGGTATAGGTATAATGTAATGATGTGATCCAGTATCAGGTATAGGTATAATGTAATGATGTGATCAGTATCAGGTTTAGGTATAATGTAATGATGTGATCAGTATCAGGTATAGGTATAATGTAATGATGTGATCCAGTATCAGGTATAGGTATAATGTAATGATGTGATCAGTATCAGGTATAGGTATAATGTAATGATGTGATCAGTATCAGGTATAGGTATAATGTAATGATGTGATCCAGTATCAGGTATAGGTATAATGTAATGATGTGATCCAGTATCAGGTATAGGTATAATGTAATGATGTGATCAGTATCAGGTATAGGTATAATGTAATGATGTGATCAGTATCAGGTATAGGTATAATGTAATGATGTGATCCAGTATCAGGTATAGGTATAATGTAATGATGTGATCCAGTATCAGGTATAGGTATAATGTAATGATGTGATCCAGTATCAGGTATAGGTATAATGTAATGATGTGATCAGTATCAGGTATAGGTATAATGTAATGATGTGATCCAGTATCAGGTATAGGTATAATGTAATGATGTGATCCAGTATCAGGTATAGGTATAATGTAATGATGTGATCCAGTATCAGGTATAGGTATAATGTAATGATTAGATCCAGTATCAGGTATAGGTATAATGTAATGATGTGATCAGTATCAGGTATAGGTATAATGTAATGATGTGATCCAGTATCAGGTATAGGTATAATGTAATGATGTGATCCAGTATCAGGTATAGGTATAATGTAATGATGTGATCAGTATCAGGTATAGGTATAATGTAATGATGTGATCCAGTATCAGGTATAGGTATAATGTAATGATGTGATCCAGTATCAGGTATAGGTATAATGTAATGATTAGATCCAGTATCAGGTATAGGTATAATGTAATGATGTGATCCAGTATCAGGTATAGGTATAATGTAATGATGTGATCCAGTATCAGGTATAGGTATAATGTAATGATGTGATCCAGTATCAGGTATAGGTATAATGTAATGATGTGATCCAGTATCAGGTATAGGTATAATGTAATGATGTGATCAGTATCAGGTATAGGTATAATGTAATGATGTGATCCAGTATCAGGTATAGGTATAATGTAATGATGTGATCCAGTATCAGGTATAGGTATAATGTAATGATGTGATCCAGTATCAGGTATAGGTATAATGTAATGATGTGATCCAGTATCAGGTATAGGTATAATGTAATGATGTGATCCAGTATCAGAGGACTGTCAGTCACCATGCTCCAGTATAGAGATACACGCAGCATGAAAGAGAGAACATGACTATGACAAGGGAAGCATGTGGGCTACACACACACACACACACACACACACACACACACACACACACACACACACACACACACACACACACACAGGTGTAAGGGAGTAACTTTCAAAAGTCACATTGTCAGTCTTACAATCAGATGTTTTGTTGCGTGCTGCTTTCAATTTTGAATGAAAAGAGAGAAAAGTAGCCATCATCAAAATATAATATAGATCATAGTTGATAATGCTTTAAGAAAAACACGAGCAGAATGCATACTCCAAAACTAGCAATCATCAAAATATAATATATATCATAGTTGATAATGCTTTAAGTAAAACACGAGCAGAATGCATACTCCAAAACTAGCAATCATCAAAATATAATATATATCATAGTTGATAATGCTTTAAGTAAAACACGAGCAGAATGCATACTCCAAAACTAGCAATCATCAAAATATAATATATATCATAGTTGATAATGCTTTAAGTAAAACACGAGCAGAATGCATACTCCAAAACTAGCAATCATCAAAATATAATATATATCATAGTTGATAATGCTTTAAGTAAAACACGAGCAGAATGCATACTCCAAAACTTCTAACGAACAGCGAAGGTACATGAAGAAAAACAACAGCAATAACAATATCACCACCAACAACGTCAACAACAACAATATTATGATCACCATCACACAAACACAAACACACACACACACACACACACACACACACACACACACTCACACACACACACACACACACACGCGCGCGCGCGCGCGCGAAAAAGAATATGAACAGTTTGTAATGCGAGTATTTTCACTCTGTTTATGTCTGTGTAAAGAAAACAAAAGCCAGATATCAGCTGGAGACAGGTAACTGTCATGTCGGTGTGGGTGGAGATTAATGGAATTTTTCATGACCTTAGAACATGATTTATTTCTATTGTACAGAGTAAATGAATCCAGAGTGTTTGTAGTTTGTTCCAAACAGGAAGGAGAGTGTGTTGAGTTGGGGAGAAATCCTAAAGAAGGCAACGATCATTATGTGACGTGGTTTGTTTCTCTCTCTCCTGTTTTCGTACTGATTTCATGAGTTAGGATGACTGTCTCCATTGTTAGTAGTATGACTGTCTACATTGTTAGTATGACTGTCTACATTGTTAGGACGACTGTCTACATTGTCAGGATGATGACAGTCTCCATTGTTACTATGACTGTCTACATTGTTAGGACGACTGTCTACATTGTCAGGATGATGACTGTCTACATTGTCAGGATGACGACTGTCTAGATTGTCAGGATGACTGTCTACATTATCAGGATGATGACTGTCTACATTGTTAGGATGACTGTCTACATTGTCAGGATGATGACTGTCTACATTGTCAGGATGACAACTGTCTAGATTGTCAGGATGACTGTCTACATTATCAGGATGATGACTGTCTACATTGTTAGGATGACTGTCTACATTGTCAGGATGATGACTGTCTACATTGTTAGGATGACTGTCTACATTGTGAGGATGATGACTGTCTACATTGTCAGGATGATGACTGTCTACATTGTCAGGATGACTGTCTACATTGTTAGGACGACTGTCTACATTGTCAGGATGATGACTGTCTACATTGTGAGGATGATGACTGTCTACGTTGTTAGGATGACTGTCTACATTGTCAGGATGATGACTGTCTACATTATCGGGATAATGACTGTCTACATTGTGAGGATGATGACTGTCTACATTGTCAGGATGATGACTGTCTACATTGTTAGGATGATGACTGTTTACATTGTCATGATGGCTGTCTACATTGTTAGGATGATGACTGTCTACAATGATGACTGTCTACATTGTTAGTATGATGGCTGTCTACATTGTCGGGATGACTGTCTACATTGTCAGGATGATGACTGTCTACATTGTCAGGATGACTGTCTACATTGTCAGGATGATGACTGTCTAGATTGTCGGGATGACTGTCTACATTGTCAGGATGATGACTGTCTACATTGTTAGGATGACTGTCTACATTGTTAGGATGATGACTGTCTACATTGTGAGGATGATGACTGTCTACATTGTCAGGATGATGACTGTCTACATTGTCAGGATGACTGTCTACATTGTTAGGTCGACTGTCTACATTATCAGGATGATCACTGTCTACATTGTCAGGATGATGACTGTCTACATTGTTAGGACGACTGTCTACATTGTCAGGATGATGACTGTCTACATTGTTAGGATGACTGTCTACATTGTCAGGATGATGACTGTCTACATTGTTAGGATGACTGTCTAGATTGTCAGGATGATGACTGTCTACATTGTTAGGATGACTGTCTACATTGTCAGGATGATGACTGTCTACATTGTTAGGATGACTGTCTACATTGTCAGGATGATGACTGTCTACATTGTTAGGATGACTGTCTACATTGTCAGGATGATGACTGTCTACATTGTCAGGATGATGACTGTCTACATTGTTAGGATGACTGTCTACATTGTTAGGACGACTGTCTACATTGTCAGGATGATGACTGTCTACATTGTTAGGATGACTGTCTACATTGTCAGGATGATGACTGTCTACATTGTCAGGATGATGACTGTCTACATTGTTATGATCACTGTCTACATTGTCAGGATGATGACTGTCTACATTGTTAGTATGACTGTCTACGTTGTACATTGTCGGGATGGATGACTGTCTATATTGTTAGGACGACTGTCTACATTGTCAGGATGATGACTGTCTACATTGTCAGGATGACTGTCTACATTGTGAGGATGATGACTGTCTACATTGTGAGGATGATGACTGTCGACATTGTCAGGATGATGACTGTCTACACTGTTAGGATGACTGTCTACATTGTCAGGATGATGACTGTCTACATTGTCGGGATGATGACTGTCTACATTGTGAGGATCATGACTGTCTACATTGTCAGGATGATGACTGTCTACATTGTTAGGATGATGACTGTTTACATTGTCATGATGGCTGTCTACATTGTTAGGATGATGACTGTCTACAATGATGTCTTTCTACAATGTTAGGATGATGGCTGTCTACATTTTCGGGATGACTGTCTACATTGTTAGGATGATGGCTGTCTACATTGTCGGGATGGCTGTCTACATTGTCAGGATGATGACTGTCTAGATTGTCGGGATGACTGTCTACATTGTCAGGATGATGACTGTCTACATTGTTAGGATGACTGTCTACATTGTTAGGATGATGACTGTCTACAATGATGACTGTCTACATTGTTAGGATGATGGCTGTCTACATTGTCGGGATGACTGTCTACATTGTCAGGATGATGACTGTCTACACTGTCGGGATGACTGTCTACATTGTCAGGATGATGACTGTCTACATTGTCGGGATGACTGTCTACATTGTCAGGATGATGACTGTCTACAATGATGACTGTCTCCATTGTCAGGATGTTGACTATCTACATTGTCGGGATGACTGTCTACATTGTCAGGATGATGACTGTCTACATTGTCGGCATGATGACTGTCTACATTGTCAGGATGACAACTGTCTAGATTGTCAGGATGACTCTCTACATTATCAGGATGATGACTGTCTACATTGTTAGGATGACTGTCTACATTGTCAGGATGATGACTGTCTACATTGTTAGGATGACTGTCTACATTGTCAGGATGATGACTGTCTACATTGTCAGGATGATGACTGTCTACATTGTCAGGATGACTGTCTACATTGTTAGGACGACTGTCTACATTGTGAGGATGATGACTGTCTACATTGTCAGGATGATGACTGTCTACATTATCGGGATGATGACTGTCTACATTGTGAGGATGATGACTGTCTACATTGTCAGGATGATGACTGTCTACATTGTTAGGATGATGACTGTTTACATTGTCATGATGGCTGTCTACATTGTTAGGATGATGACTGTCTACAATGATGACTGTCTACATTGTTAGGATGATGGCTGTCTACATTGTCGGGATGACTGTCTACATTGTCAGGATGATGACTGTCTACATTGTCAGGATGACTGTCTACATTGTCAGGATGATGACTGTCTAGATTGTCGGGATGACTGTCTACATTGTCAGGATGATGACTGTCTACATTGTTAGGATGACTGTCTACATTGTTAGGATGATGACTGTCTACATTGTGAGGATGATGACTGTCTACATTGTCAGGATGATGACTGTCTACATTGTCAGGATGACTGTCTACATTGTTAGGTCGACTGTCTACATTGTCAGGATGATGACTGTCTACATTGTCAGGATGATGACTGTCTACATTGTTAGGATGACTGTCTACATTGTCAGGATGATGACTGTCTACATTGTTAGGATGACTGTCTACATTGTCAGGATGATGACTGTCTACATTGTTAGGATGACTGTCTACATTGTCAGGATGATGACTGTCTACATTCTTAGGATGACTGTCTACATTGTCAGGATGATGACTGTCTACATTGTTAGGATGACTGTCTACATTGTCACGATGATGACTGTCTACATTGTTAGGATGACTGTCTACATTGTCAGGATGATGACTGTCTACATTGTCAGGATGATGACTGTCTACATTGTTAGGATGACTGTCTACATTGTCAGGATGATGACTGTCTACATTGTTAGGATGACTGTCTACATTGTCAGGATGATGACTGTCTACATCGCCAGGATGATGACTGTCTACATTGTTATGATCACTGTCTACATTGTCAGGATGATGACTGTCTACATTGTTAGTATGACTGTCTACGTTGTACATTGTCGGGATGGATGACTGTCTACATTGTTAGGACGACTGTCTACATTGTCAGGATAATGACTGTCTACATTGTCAGGATGACTGTCTACATTGTGAGGATGATGACTGTCGACATTGTCAGGATGATGACTGTCTACATTGTTAGGATGACTGTCTACATTGTCAGGATGATGACTGTCTACATTGTCGGGATGATGACTGTCTACATTGTTAGGACGACTGTCTACATTGTCAGGATAATGACTGTCTACATTGTCAGGATGACTGTCTACATTGTGAGGATGATGACTGTCGACATTGTCAGGATGATGACTGTCTACATTGTTAGGATGACTGTCTACATTGTCAGGATGATGACTGTCTACATTGTCAGAATGATGACTGTCTACATTGTCGGGATGACTGTCTACATTGTCAGGATGATGACTGTCTACATTGTTAGGATGACTGTCTACATTGTCAGGATGATGACTGTCTACATTGTTAGGATGACTGTCTACATTGTCAGGATGATGACTGTCTACATTGTTAGGATGACTGTCTACATTGTTAGGATGATGACTGTCTACAATGATGACTGTCTACATTGTTAGGATGACTGTCTACATTGTCAGGATGATGACTGTCTACATCGCCAGGATGATGACTGTCTACATTGTTATGATCACTGTCTACATTGTCAGGATGATGACTGTCTACATTGTTAGTATGACTGTCTACGTTGTACATTGTCGGGATGGATGACTGTCTACATTGTTAGGACGACTGTCTACATTGTCAGGATAATGACTGTCTACATTGTCAGGATGACTGTCTACATTGTGAGGATGATGACTGTCGACATTGTCAGGATGATGACTGTCTACATTGTTAGGATGACTGTCTACATTGTCAGGATGATGACTGTCTACATTGTTAGGATGACTGTCTACATTGTCAGGATGATGACTGTCTACATTGTTAGGATGACTGTCTACATTGTCAGGATGATGACTGTCTACATTGTTAGGATGACTGTCTACATTGTCAGGATGATGACTGTCTACATTGTTAGGATGACTGTCTACATTGTCAGGATGATGACTGTCTACATTGTTAGGATGACTGTCTACATTGTCAGGATGATGACTGTCTACATCGCCAGGATGATGACTGTCTACATTGTTATGATCACTGTCTACATTGTCAGGATGATGACTGTCTACATTGTTAGTATGACTGTCTACGTTGTACATTGTCGGGATGGATGACTGTCTACATTGTTAGGACGACTGTCTACATTGTCAGGATAATGACTGTCTACATTGTCAGGATGACTGTCTACATTGTGAGGATGATGACTGTCTACATTGTGAGGATGATGACTGTCTACATTGTTAGGATGACTGTCTACATTGTCAGGATGATGACTGTCTACATTGTCGGGATGATGACTGTCTACATTGTGAGGATGATGACTGTCTACATTGTCAGGATGATGACTGTCTACATTGTTAGGATGATGACTGTTTACATTGTCATGATGGCTGTCTACATTGTTAGGATGATGACTGTCTACAATGATGACTGTCTACAATGTTAGGATGATGGCTGTCTACATTGTCGGGATGACTGTCTACATTGTTAGGATGATGGCTGTCTACATTGTCGGGATGGCTGTCTACATTGTCAGGATGATGACTGTCTAGATTGTCGGGATGACTGTCTACATTGTCAGGATGATGACTGTCTACATTGTTAGGATGACTGTCTACATTGTTAGGATGATGACTGTCTACAATGATGACTGTCTACATTGTTAGGATGATGGCTGTCTACATTGTCGGGATGACTGTCTACATTGTCAGGATGATGACTGTCTACACTGTCGGGATGACTGTCTACATTGTCAGGATGATGACTGTCTACATTGTCGGGATGACTGTCTACATTGTCAGGATGATGACTGTCTACATTGTTAGGATGACTGTCTACATTGTTAGGATGATGACTGTCTATAATGATGACTGTCTACATTGTCAGGATGATGACTATCTACATTGTCGGGATGACTGTCTACATTGTCAGGATGATGACTGTCTACATTGTCGGGATGATGACTGTCTACATTGTTAGGATGATGACTGTCTACATCGTCAGGATGATGACTGTCTACATTGTCAGGAAGACTGTCTACATTGTCAGGATGACTGTCTACATTGTCGGGATGGATGACTATCTACATTATTGAGATCACTGTCTACATTGTCAGGATGATGACTGTCTACATTGTATCGTCAGGATGATGGCTGTCTACATTGTTAGGATGATGACTGTCTACATCGTCAGGATGATGACTGTCTACATTCTTAGGATTACTGTCTACATTGTCAGGATGATGACTGTCTACATTGTTATGATCACTGTCTACATTGTCGGGATGAAGACTGTCTACATTGTCGGGATGATGACTGTCTACATTGTCGGGATGATGACTGTCTACATTGTCAGGATGACTGTCTACATTGTCAGTATGATGACTGTCTACATTGTTATGATCACTGTCTACATTGTCGGGATGAAGACTGTCTACATTGTCGGGATGAAGACTGTCTACATTGTCGGGATGATGACTGTCTACATTGTCGGGATGAAGACTGTCTACATTGTCGGGATGATGACTGTCTACATTGTCAGGATGACTGTCTACATTGTCAGTATGATGACTGTCTACATTGTTATGATCACTGTCTACATTGTCGGGATGAAGACTGTCTACATTGTCGGGATGATGACTGTCTACATTGTCAGGATGACTGTCTACATTGTCAGTATGATGACTGTCTACATTGTCGGGATGGATGACTATCTACATTATTGAGATCACTGTCTACATTGTCAGGATGATGACTGTCTACATTGTATCGTCAGGATGATGGCTGTCTACATTGTTAGGATGATGACTGTCTACATCGTCAGGATGATGACTGTCTACATTGTTAGGATGACTGTCTACATTGTCAGGATGATGACTGTCTACATTGTTAGGATGACTGTCTACATTGTTAGGATGACTGTCTACATTGTCAGGATGATGACTGTCTACATTGTTAGGATGACTGTCTACATTGTCAGGATGATGACTGTCTACATTGTTAGTATGACTGTCTACGTTGTACATTGTCGGGATGGATGACTGTCTACATTGTTAGGACGACTGTCTACATTGTCAGGATGATGACTGTCTACATTGTCAGGATGACTGTCTACATTGTGAGGATGATGACTGTCGACATTGTCAGGATGATGACTGTCTACACTGTTAGGATGACTGTCTACATTGTCAGGATGATGACTGTCTACATTGTCGGGATGATGACTGTCTACATTGTGAGGATCATGACTGTCTACATTGTCAGGATGATGACTGTCTACATTGTTAGGATGATGACTGTTTACATTGTCATGATGGCTGTCTACATTGTTAGGATGATGACTGTCTACATTGTTAGGATGATGGCTGTCTACATTGTCGGGATGACTGTCTACAATGTTAGGATGATGGCTGTCTACATTGTCGGGATGACTGTCTACATTGTTAGGATGATGGCTGTCTAGACAGTCGGGATAACTGTCTACATTGTCAGGATGATGACTGTCTAGATTGTCGGGATGACTGTCTGCATTGTCAGGATGATGACTGTCTACATTGTTAGGATGACTGTCTACATTGTTAGGATGATGACTGTCTACAATGATGACTGTCTACATTGTTAGGATGATGGCTGTCTGCATTGTCGGGATGACTGTCTACATTATCAGGATGATGACTGTCTACACTGTCGGGATGACTGTCTACATTGTCAGGATGATGACTGTCTACATTGTCGGGATGACTGTCTACATTGTCAGGATGATGACTGTCTACATTGTTAGGATGACTGTCTACATTGTTAGGATGATGACTGTCTACAATGATGACTGTCTACATTGTCAGGATGATGACTGTCTACATTGTCGGGATGACTGTCTACATTGTCAGGATGATGACTGTCTACATTGTTATGATCACTGTCTACATTGTCGGGATGAAGACTGTCTACATTGTCGGGATGATGACTGTCTACATTGTCAGGATGACTGTCTACATTGTCAGTATGATGACTGTCTACATTGTTAGGATGACTGTCTACATTGTCGGGATGGATGACTGTCTACATTGTTATGATCACTGTCTACATTGTCGGGATGAAGACTGTCTACATTGTCGGGATGATGACTGTCTACATTGTCAGGATGACTGTCTACATTGTCAGTATGATGACTGTCTACATTGTCGGGATGGATGACTGTCTACATTATTGAGATCACTGTCTACATTGTCAGGATGATGACTGTCTACATTGTATCGTCAGGATGATGGCTGTCTACATTGTTAGGATGATGACTGTCTACATAGTCAGGATGATGACTGTCTACATTGTCAGGATGATTGTCTACATTGTTAGGGTGATGACTGTCTACATTGTTAAGGGTGATGATTGTCTACATTATATCGTCAGGATGATGACTGTCTACATTGTTAGGGTGATGACTGTCTACATTGTTAGGGTGATGACTGTCTACATTGTATCGTCAGGATGATGACTGTCTACGTCTACATTGTCGGGATGATGACTGTCTACATTGTATCGTCAGGATGATGACTGTCTACATTGTCGGGATGATGACTGTCTACATTGTCGGGATGATGACTGTCTACATTGTTAGGGTGATGACTGTCTACATTGTTAGGGTGATGATTGTCTACATTGTATCGTCAGGATGATGACTGTCTACATTGTTAGGATGATGACTGTCTACATTGTTAGGGTGATGATTGTCTACATTGTATCGTCAGGATGATGACTGTCTACATTGTTAGGGTGATGACTGTCTACATTGTCAGGGTGATGATTGTCTACATTGTATCGTCAGGATGATGACTGTCTACATTGTCGGGATGATGACTGTCTACATTGTCGGGATGGATGACTGTCTACATTGTCAGGATGATGACTGTCTACATTGTCGGGATGATGACTGTCTACATTGTCGGGATGATGACTGTCTACATTGTCAGGATGATGACTGTCTACATTGTTATGATCACTGTCTATATTGTCAGGATGACTGTCTACATTGTTATGATCACTGTCTACATTGTCGGGATGACTGTCTACATTGTTATGATCACTGTCTACATTGTCGGGATGACTGTCTACATTGTTAGGATGATGACTGTCTACACTGTCGGGATGGATGACTGTCTACATTGTCAGGATGACTGTCTACATCGTCAGGATGATGACTGTCTACATTGTCAGGATCATGACTGTCTACACTGTTAGGATGACTGTCTACATTGTTATGATCACTGTCTACATTGTCGGGATGACTGTCTACATTGTCAGGATGATGACTGTTTACATTGTCAGGATGATGACTGTCTACATTGTTAGGGTGATGACTGTCTACATTGTTAGGATGATGACTGTCTACACTGTCGGGATGGATGACTGTCTACATCGTCAGGTTGATGACTGTCTACATTGTTAGGATGACTGTCTACATTGTCGGGATGATGACTGTCTACATCGTCAGGATGATGACTGTCTACATTGTTAGGATGACTGTCTACATTGTCAGGATGATGACTGTTTACATTGTTATGATCACTGTCTACATTGTCGGGATGACTGTCTACATTGTCAGGATGATGACTGTCTACATTGTTATGATCACTGTCTACATTGTCGGGATGACTGTCTACATTGTCAGGATGATGACTGTCTACACTGTTAGGATGACTGTCTACATTGTTATGATCACTGTCTACACTGTCGGGATGGATGACTGTCTACATTGTCAGGATGACTGTCTACATCGTCAGGATGATGACTGTCTACATTGTCAGGATGATGACTGTCTACATTGTTAGGATGATGACTGTCTACGTTGTTATGATGACTGTCTACATCGTCACGATGATGACTGTCTACATCGTCAGGATGATGACTGTGTACCCTGTTAGGATGACTGTCTACATTGTTATGATGACTGTCTACATTGTCAGGATGACTGTCTACATTGTTAGGATGATGACTGTCTACGTTGTTATGATGACTGTCTACATCGTCAGGATGATGACTGTCTACACTGTTAGGATGACTGTCTACATTGTTATGATCACTGTCTACACTGTCGGGATGGATGACTGTCTACATTGTCAGGATGACTGTCTACATCGTCAGGATGATGACTGTCTACATTGTCAGGATGATGACTGTCTACATTGTTAGGATGATGGCTGTCTACGTTGTTATGATGACTGTCTACATCGTCACGATGATGACTGTCTACATCGTCAGGATGATGACTGTGTACCCTGTTAGGATGACTGTCTACATTGTGAGGATGACTGTCTACATTGTCAGGATGACTGTCTACATTGTTAGGATGATGACTGTCTACATTGTCAGGATGATGACTGTCTACACTGTTAGGATGACTGTCTACATTGTTATGATCACTGTCTACATTGTCGGGATGACTGTCTACATTGTTAGGATGACTGTCTACATTGTTAGGATGATGACTGTCTACACTGTCGGGATGGATGACTGTCTACATTGTTAGGATGACTGTCTACATTGTCAGGATGATGACTGTTTACATTGCCAGGATGATGACTGTCTAGATTGTCAGGATGATGACTGTCTACATTGTTAGGATGATTGTCTACAACATTGTGATGATGACTGTCTACATCGTCAGGATGATGACTGTTTACATTGCCAGTCATTTACTGTCTAGATTGTCAGGATGATGACTGTCTACATTGTTAGGATGACTGTCTACATTGTCAGGATGATGACTGTCTAGATTGTCAGGATGATGACTGTCTACATTGTCGGGATGATGACTGTCTACACTGTCGGGATGACTGTC
Source organism: Babylonia areolata (assembly GCF_041734735.1). NCBI lineage: Eukaryota > Metazoa > Mollusca > Gastropoda > Neogastropoda > Buccinidae > Babylonia > Babylonia areolata. The sequence continues at coordinate 47,036,247 of NC_134897.1, forward strand.
TACATTATCAGGATGATGACTGTCTACATTGTCAGGATGATGACTGTCTACACTGTTAGAATGACTGTCTTACATTGTTATGATCACTGTCTACATTGTCGGGATGACTGTCTACATTGTCAGGATGATGACTGTTTACATTGTGAGGATGATGACTGTCTAGATTGTCAGGATGACTGTCTACATTGCTGTCTACATTGTTAGGATGATGACTGTCTACATTGTTAGGATTGTTAGGATGATGACTGTCTACATTGTTAGGAAGATGACTGTCTACATTGTCAGGATGACTGTCTACATTGTTGGGAAGATGACTGTCTACATTGTCAGGATGATGACTGTCTACATTGTTAGGAAGATGACTGTCTACATCGTCAGGATGATGACTGTCTAGATGACTGTCTACATTGTCAGGATGATGACTGTCTACATCGCCAGGATGATGACTGTCTACATTGTTAGGATGACTGTCTACATTGTCAGGATGATGACTGTCTACATTGTTAGGATGACTGTCTACATTGTCATGATGATGACTGTCTACATTGTCAGGATGACTGTCTACATCGTCAGGATGATGACTGTCTACATTGTCAGGATCATGACTGTCTACACTGTTAGGATGACTGTCTACATTGTTATGATCACTGTCTACATTGTCGGGATGACTGTCTACATTGTCAGGATGATGACTGTTTACATTGTCAGGATGATGACTGTCTACATTGTTAGGGTGATGACTGTCTACATTCTTAGGATGATGACTGTCTGCACTCTCGGGATGGATGACAGTCTACATCGTCAGGTTGATGACTGTCTACATTGTTAGGATGACTGTCTACATTGTCGGGATGATGACTGTCTACATCGTCAGGATGATGACTGTCTACATTGTTAGGATGACTCTCTACATTGTCAGGATGATGACTGTTTACATTGTTATGATCACTGTCTACATTGTCGGGATGACTGTCTACATTGTCAGGATGATGACTGTCTACATTGTTATGATCACTGTCTACATTGTCGGGATGACTGTCTACATTGGTATGATGACTGTCTACATTGTCAGGATGACTGTCTACATTGTTAGGATGATGACTGTCTACACTGTTAGGATGACTGTCTACATTGTTATGATGACTGTCTACATTGTTAGGATGACTGTCTACATTGTTATGATCACTGTCTACACTGTCGGGATGGATGACTGTCTACATTGTCAGGATGACTGTCTACATCGTCAGGATGATGACTGTCTACATTGTCAGGATGATGACTGTCTACATTGTTAGGATGATGACTGTCTACGTTGTTATGATGACTGTCTACATCGTCAGGATGATGACTGTCTACATCGTCAGGATGATGACTGTGTACACTGTTAGGATGACTGTCTACATTGTTAGGATGACTGTCTACATTGTCAGGATGACTGTCTACATTGTTAGGATGATGACTGTCTACGTTGTTATGATGACTGTCTACATCGTCAGGATGATGACTGTCTACATTGTCAGGATGATGACTGTCTACACTGTTAGGATGACTGTCTACATTGTTATGATCACTGTCTACATTGTCGGGATGACTGTCTACATTGTTAGGATGACTGTCTACATTGTTAGGATGATGACTGTCTACACTGTCGGGATGGATGACTGTCTACATTGTTAGGATGACTGTTTACATTGCCAGGATGATGACTGTCTAGATTGTCAGGATGATGACTGTCTACATTGTTAGGATGATGACTGTCTACATTGTTAGGATGATTGTCTACAACATTGTGATGATGACTGTCTACATCGTCAGGATGATGACTGTTTACATTGCCAGTCATTTACTGTCTAGATTGTCAGGATGATGACTGTCTACATTGTTAGGATGACTGTCTACATTGTCAGGATGATGACTGTCTAGATTGTCAGGATGATGACTGTCTACATTGTCGGGATGATGACTGTCTACACTGTCGGGATGACTGTCTACATTGTCAGTATGATGACTGTCGACATTGTCAGGATGATGACTGTCTACATTGTTAGGATGACTGTCTACATTGTCAGGATGATGACTGTCTACATTGTCGGGATGATGACTGTCTACACTGTCGGCATGACTGTCTACATTATCAGGATGATGACTGTCTACATTGTCAGGATGATGACTGTCTACACTGTTAGAATGACTGTCTTACATTGTTATGATCACTGTCTACATTGTCGGGATGACTGTCTACATTGTCAGGATGATGACTGTTTACATTGTCAGGATGATGACTGTCTAGATTGTCAGGATGACTGTCTACATTGCTGTCTACATTGTTAGGATGATGACTGTCTACATTGTTAGGATTGTTAGGATGATGACTGTCTACATTGTTAGGAAGATGACTGTCTACATTGTCAGGATGACTGTCTACATTGTTAGGAAGATGACTGTCTACATTGTCAGGATGATGACTGTCTACATTGTTAGGAAGATGACTGTCTACATCGTCAGGATGATGACTGTCTAGATGACTGTCTACATTGTCAGGATGATGACTGTCTACATCGCCAGGATGATGACTGTCTACATTGTTAGGATGACTGTCTACATTGTCAGGATGATGACTGTCTACATTGTTAGGATGACTGTCTACATTGTCATGATGATGACTGTCTACATTGTCAGGATGACAACTGTCTAGATGACTGTCTACATTGTTAGGATGTCTACATTGTTATGATGACTGTCTACATGCCTACATTGTCGGGATGGATGACTATCTACATTGTCAGGATGATGACTGTCTACATTGTCAGGATGCCTGTCTACATTTTTTTGTGCTTGTCATTGTAAAACCAACAAACAAAATTACTCAACAGAGTTTTCTTGTTTTTCAATACCATTTAAGTACTGTACTATATAGTTGTCTATCCTCCACGTCCCAACAAGGCTCAAAGGATTGGGTTTTCTGGATTTCGTTCTCTTTGAACCCAAACTCTTAGCTGTGTCCGATCTGTTGGCTTGCCTCACAAACACACAACATAAACTGCTGTTGGAAGACTCCTTCAGTTGCTTTGGTACTTCACGAATAAAGCTTGTGCACCATAGGGATGTCTGCACTAATCCTGGCGGCATAGTGATGCTGCACTGATCCTGGCGGCATAGTGATGGTATAGTAATACTGCAATAATCCTGGCGGCATAGTGATGGTGCAATAATCCTGGCGGCATAGTGATGGTATAGTTATACTGCAATAATCCTGGCGGCATAGTGATGGTGCAATAATCCTGGCGGCATAGTGATGGTACAGTAATACTGCAATAATCCTGGCGGCATAGTGATGGTATAGTAATACCGCAATAATCCTAGCGGCATAGTGATGGTATAGTAATAATGCAATAATCCTGGCGGCATAGTGATACCTGCAGTAATCCTGGCGGCATAGTGATATCTGCACAAATCCTGGCGGCATAGTCATACCTGCAGTAATCCTGGCGGCATAGTGATAGTGATACCTGCAGTAATCCTGGCGGCATAGTCATACCTGCAGTAATCCTGGCGGCATAGTGATAGTGATACCTGCAGTAATCCTGGCGGCATAGTCATACCTGCAGTAATCCTGGCGGCATAGTGATAGTGATACCTGCAGTAATCCTGGCGGCATAGTAATACCTGCAGTAATCCTGTCGGCATAGTAATACCTGCAGTAATCCTGGCGGCATAGTGATACCTGCAGTAATCCTGGCGGCATAGTAATACCTGCAGTAATCCTGTCGGCATAGTGATACCTGCAGTAATCCTGGCGGAATAGTGATAGTGATACCTGCACTGCATAGTGATGACATAGTGGAGAGACACAACCCGGCGCCGACTCCATTTCAGCCGCTAATCGGCGCATTAGGAGTTTCCACTGACTGCGCTATTACGTTTCTCAGCAGGCTCCCCCCCCCCCCCCCCGCGCCCCCCCTCCCACTCTTAACACACAGACAGCACGCGCGCGCACGTGCAGAAGCCGTCATGGCGGCCGCTGACTTCCCGCCACAGCGCCTGCCCTGCCCCCTGCCGCCGGAAGTGGCCATGACAATCCCGGTAACTCCTGTGTCTCCACTGTCCACCGATTGTCGTTCTTGGTGACGAAGCGAAATCCGATGCCAGGGAGAGTGGTGGGAGGAGGGTGGATGGAGAGGGAGGGGACAGCAGTGTGGTCGGTTGATGGGGATGTTGGAAAACGGAGCATTGTGGTGGGGTGGGGGTGGGGAAGGGATGGACCGTTAATTTGGGGGAGTCAATGGGCTGAAATGATGGCGGGGTATTGTTTAACATCTTGGAAAATTTTGATCTGTGAAAGGAGGGAGGGAGAGGGGACAGTATCAGATCTGTGAGAGAGAGAGGAGGGAGGGTCAGTATCAGATCTGTGAGAGAGAGAGGAGGGAGGGTCAGTATCAGATCTGTGAGAGAGAGAGCGAGGAGGGAGGGAGGGTCAGTATCAGATCTGTGAGAGAGAGGAGGGAGGGAGGGTCAGTATCAGATCTGTGAGAGAGAGAGGAGGGAGGGAGGGTCAGTATCAGATCTGTGAGAGAGAGAGGAGGGAGGGTCAGTATCAGATCTGTGAGAGAGAGAGCGAGGAGGGAGGGAGGGTCAGTATCAGATCTGTGAGAGAGAGGAGGGAGGGAGGGTCAGTATCAGATCTGTGAGAGAGAGAGGAGGGAGGGTCAGTATCAGATCTGTGAGAGAGAGGAGGGAGGGTCAGTATCAGATCTGTGAGAGAGAGGAGGGAGGGAGGGTCAGTATCAGATCTGTGAGAGAGAGAGGAGGGAGGGAGGGTCAGTATCAGATCTGTGAGAGAGAGAGGAGGGAGGGTCAGTATCAGATCTGTGAGAGAGAGAGCGAGGAGGGAGGGAGGGTCAGTATCAGATCTGTGAGAGAGAGGAGGGAGGGAGGGTCAGTATCAGATCTGTGAGAGAGAGAGGAGGGAGGGTCAGTATCAGATCTGTGAGAGAGAGGAGGGAGGGTCAGTATCAGATCTGTGAGAGAGAGAGAGGAGGGAGGGTCAGTATCAGATCTGAGAGAGAGAGAGAGGAGGGAGGGTCAGTATCAGATCTGTGAGAGAGAGGGGGGGAGGGTCAGTATCAGATCTGTGAGAGAGAGAGGAGGGAGGGAGAGGTCAGTATCAGATCTGTGAGAGAGAGAGAGGAGGGAGGGTCAGTATCAGATCTGTGAGAGAGAGAGGAGGGAGGGAGGGAGGCAGGGTCAGTATCAGATCTGTGAGAGAGAGAGAGGAGGGAGGGTCAGTATCAGATCTGTGAGAGAGAGAGGAGGGAGGGAGGGAGGCAGGGTCAGTATCAGATCTGTGAGAGAGAGAGAGGAGGGAGGGTCAGTATCAGATCTGTGAGAGAGAGAGGAGGGAGGGTCAGTATCAGATCTGTGAGAGAGAGGAGGGAGGGAGGGTCAGTATCAGATCTGTGAGAGAGAGAGGAGGGAGGGAGGGTCAGTATCAGATCTGTGAGGGAGGGAGGGAGGGTCAGTATCAGATCTGTGAGAGAGAGAGAGAGAGGAGGGAGGGAGGGTCAGTATCAGATCTGTGAGAGAGAGAGAGAGAGGAGGGAGGGAGGGTCAGTATCAGATCTGTGAGAGAGAGAGAGAGGAGGGAGGGAGGGAGGGAGGGGTCAGTATCAGATCTGTGAGAGAGAGGAGGGAGGGAGGGTCAGTATCAGATCTGTGAGAGAGAGAGGAGGGAGGGTCAGTATCAGATCTGTGAGAGAGAGGAGGGAGGGAGGGAGGGTCAGTATCAGATCTGTGAGAGAGAGGGGGGGAGGGTCAGTATCAGATCTGTGAGAGAGAGGAGGGAGGGTCAGTATCAGATCTGTGAGAGAGAGAGAGGAGGGAGGGAGGGTCAGTATCAGATCTGTGAGAGGAGGGAGGGAGGGAGGGAGGGTCAGTATCAGATCTGTGAGAGAGAGGAGGGAGGGAGGGTCAGTATCAGATCTGTGAGAGAGAGAGAGGAGGGAGGGAGGGTCAGTATCAGATCTGTGAGAGAGAGAGGAGGGAGGGTCAGTATCAGATCTGTGAGAGAGAGAGGAGGGAGGGAGGGTCAGTATCAGATCTGTGAGAGAGAGAGAGGAGGGAGGGAGGGTCAGTATCAGATCTGTGAGAGAGAGAGGAAGGAGGCAGGGTCAGTATCAGATCTGTGAGAGAGAGAGAGGAGGGAGGGAGGGGTCAGTATCAGATCTGAGAGAGAGGAGGGAGGGAGGGTCAGTATCAGATCTGTGAGAGAGAGAGAGGAGGGAGGAAGGGGTCAGTATCAGATCTGTGAGAGAGAGAGGAGGGAGGGTCAGTATCAGATCTGTGAGAGAGAGGAGGGAGGGAGGGTCAGTATCAGATCTGTGAGAGAGAGAGGAGGGAGGGAGGGAGGGTCAGTATCAGATCTGTGAGAGAGAGAGGAGGGAGGGAGGGGTCAGTATCAGATCTGTGAGAGAGAGAGGATGGAGCGAGGGGTCAGTATCAGATCTGTGAGAGAGAGAGAGAGAGAGGAGGGAGGGAGGGTCAGTATCAGATCTGTGAGAGAGAGAGGAGGGAGGGAGGGAGGGAGGGGTCAGTATCAGATCTGTGAGAGAGAGAGAGGAGGGAGGGTCAGTATCAGATCTGTGAGAGAGAGAGAGGAGGGAGGGAGGGTCAGTATCAGATCTGTGAGAGAGAGAGGAGGGAGGGAGGGTCAGTATCAGATCTGTGAGAGAGAGAGGAGGGAGGGTCAGTATCAGATCTGTGAGAGAGAGAGAGAGAGAGAGAGAGAGAGAGGAGGGAGGGAGGTTCAGTGTCAGATCTGTGAGAGAGAGGAGGGAGGGAGGGTCAGTATCAGATCTGTGAGAGAGAGAGAGGAGGGAGCGAGGGGTCAGTATCAGATCTGTGAGAAAGAGAGGAGGGAGCGAGGGAGGGTCAGTATCAGATCTGTGAGAGAGAGAGGAGGGAGGGAGGGTCAGTATCAGATCTGTGAGAGAGAGGAGGGAGGGAGGGAGGGTCAGTATCAGATCTGTGAGAGAGAGAGGATGGAGGGAGGGAGGGAGGGTCAGTATCAGATCTGTGAGAGAGAGGAGGGAGGGAGGGAGGCAGGGTCAGTATCAGATCTGTGAGAGAGAGGAGGGAGGGAGGGTCAGTATCAGATCTGTGTGAGAGAGAGGAGGGAGGAGTCAGTGTCAGATCTGTGAGAGAGAGGAGGGAGGGAGGTCAGTGTCAGATCTGTGAGAGAGAGAGGATGGAGGGAGGGAGGGAGGGTCAGTATCAGATCTGTGAGAGAGAGGAGGGAGGGAGGGAGGCAGGGTCAGTATCAGATCTGTGAGAGAGAGGAGGGAGGGAGGGAGGGAGGGTCAGTATCAGATCTGTGTGAGAGAGAGGAGGGAGGAGTCAGCGTCAGATCTGTGAGAGAGAGGAGGGAGGGAGGTCAGTGTCAGATCTGTGAGAGAGAGGAGGGAGGGAGGTCAGTGTCAGATCTGTGAGAGAGAGGAGGGAGGGAGGTCAGTGTCAGATCTGTGAGAGAGAGAGGAGGGAGGGAGGGAGGGAGGGTCAGTATCAGATCTGTGTGAGAGAGGAGGGAGGGTCAGTATCAGATCTGTGTGAGAGAGAGGAGGGAGGGAGGTCAGTGTCAGATCTGTGAGAGAGAGGAGGGAGGGAGGGTCAGTGTCAGATCTGTGAGAGAGAGGAGGGAGGGAGGTCAGTGTCAGATCTGTGAGAGAGAGGAGGGAGGAGTCAGCGTCAGATCTGTGAAAGGAGGGAGGGAGGGAGGGTCAGTATCAGATCTTTGAGAGAGAGAGGGGGGAGGGAGGGAGGGAGGGGTCAGTATTAAATCTGTGAGAGAGAGTGGAGGGAGGGAGGGAGGGAGGGGTCAGTCAGGAACACGTCAGGCCAGCAGCCAAGCGTCAGCAGTGCCAGTGTTAGTTCTCAACTTTTCAACACCACCCGACCTCTGACTCTACCACCCGACCTCTAATTCTCTCAACACTACCCGACCTCTGACTCTCAATACCACCGACCTCTGTCTCTCAATACCACCCGACCTCTGAGTCTCAACACCACCCGACCTCTAACTCTCTCAACACCACCCGACCTCTAACTCTCTCAACACTACCCGACCTCTGACTCTCAATACCACCCGACCTCTGTCTCTCAATACCACCCGACCTCTGAGTCTCAACACCACCCGACCTCTACCCCGACATCTGATTCTCAACACCACCCAGACGTTTGACTCTCAACACCACCCGAGCTTTCCTGACAATCGGGAAATGGAAACAGCGTTGATGTAGTCACGTGACAAGATCCAATGGCCTTGCAAAAACAGTCCTCCAGTGAACTGTTGTGAGAGAGACAGAGGGAAAAAACAGTCCTCCAGTGAACTGTTGTGAGAGAGAGGGAAAAAACAGTCCTCCAGTGAACTGTTGTGAGAGAGAGGGAAAAAACAGTCCTCCAGTGAACTGTTGTGAGAGAGACAGAGGGAAAAAACAGTCCTCCAGTGAACAGTTGTGAGAGAGAGGGAAAAAACAGTCCTCCAGTGAACTGTTGTGAGAGAGACAGAGGGAAAAAACAGTCCTCCAGTGAACAGTTGTGAGAGAGAGGGAAAAAACCAGTCCTCCAGTGAACTGTTGTGAGACAGAGGGAAAAACAGTCCTCCAGTGAACTGTTGTGAGACAGAGGGAAAAAACAGTCCTCCAGTGAACTGTTGTGAGAGACAGAGGGAAAAAACAGTCCTCCAGTGAACTGTTGTGAGAGAGACAGAGGGAAAAAACAGTCCTCCAGTGAACTGTTGTGAGAGAGACGGAGGGAAAAAACAGTCCTCCAGTGAACTGTTGTGAGACAGAGGGAAAAAACAGTCCTCCAGTGAACTGTTGTGAGAGAGACGGAGGGAAAAAACAGTCCTCCAGTGAACTGTTGTGAGACAGAGGGAAAAAACAGTCCTCCAGTGAACTGTTGTGAGAGAGACGGAGGGAAAAAACAGTCCTCCAGTGAACTGTCGTGAGACAGAGGGAAAAAACAGTCCTCCAGTGAACTGTTGTGAGACAGAGGGAAAAAACAGTCCTCCAGTGAACTGTTGTGAGACAGAGGGAAAAAACAGTCCTCCAGTGAACTGTTGTGAGAGAGACAGAGGGAAAAAACAGTCCTCCAGTGAACTGTTGTGAGAGAGACAGAGGGAAAAAACAGTCCTCCAGTGAACTGTTGAGAGAGACAGAGGGAAAAAACAGTCCTCCAGTGAACTGTCGTGAGACAGAGGGAAAAAACAGTCCTCCAGTGAACTGTTGAGAGAGACAGAGGGAAAAAACAGTCCTCCAGTGAACTGTTGAGAGAGACGGAGAGAAAAAAACAGTCCTCCAGTGAACTGTTGAGAGAGACGGAGGGAAAAAAACAGTCCTCTAGTGAACTGTTGTGAGACAGAGGGAAAAAACAGTCCTCCAGTGAACTGTTGTGAGAGAGACAGAGGGAAAAAACAGTCCTCCAGTGAACTGTTGTGAGAGAGAGGGAAAAAACAGTCCTCCAGTGAACTGTTGTGAGACAGAGGGAAAAAAACAGTCCTCCAGTGAACTGTTGTGAGAGAGACAGAGGGAAAAAACAGTCCTCCAGTGAACTGTTGTGAGAGAGACAGAGGGAAAAAACAGTCCTCCAGTGAACTGTTGTGAGACAGAGGGAAAAAACAGTCCTCCAGTGAACTGTTGAGAGAGACGGAGGGAAAAAAACAGTCCTCCAGTGAACTGTTGTGAGAGAGACAGAGGGAAAAAACAGTCCTCCAGTGAACTGTCGTGAGACAGAGGGAAAAACCAGTCCTCCAGTGAACTGTTGTGAGACAGAGGGAAAAAACAGTCCTCCAGTGAACTGTTGTGAGAGAGAGGGAAAAAACAGTCCTCCAGTGAACTGTTGTGAGAGAGAGGGAAAAACCAGTCCTCCAGTGAACTGTTGAGAGACAGAGGGAAAAAAACAGTCCTCCAGTGAACTGTTGAGAGACAGAGGGAAAAAACAGTCCTCCAGTGAACTGTTGTGAGAGAGACAGAGGGAAAAAACAGTCCTCCAGTGAACTGTTGTGAGAGAGACAGAGGGAAAAAACAGTCCTCCAGTGAACTGTTGTGAGAGAGACAGAGGGAAAAACAACGATGGACTGACAGGTTTGCGGAATGGACGGAAAAAATCATTTGCAGACACACCATGTGACACACAGTCAACAGACCTGGAACAATCTGGTGAACAGTTCTTTGCTGCGGCGCCACAGTGACTCTTGGAGGAGGAGGAGGAGGAGGAGGAGGAGGATAGAAGATAAAGTGCCTCAACTCATGAAAGAGAAGAGTTCGAACGACAGTGGATTCCTCCCCCATAAATCAAATTTTTCTCTCTGCGCCCCCCCTCTGCGCCCCCCCCCCCCCTCCCATCGCCCTCCCCACTCCCCCACCACACACACACACACACACACACCCTTACCGCCAGTCTCACCCTGGTGTTCAGGTTTTCAGTGAGAAATCAACGCGTCAATACATCCATCCAGCAGTCACTTCTCAAACTGAGTTTGATTTCAGAATGGGAGGAAGAATATTGGTGGAAATGGAAATGATACATATGATACGATGGTTTCATGTTCCTTACGATTGTCAGATATTTTACCCTTTTTAAAGTTAATGAACACGTGTACAAAAATGTAGGCTTGTCTGGCGCACGAAACTATAATTATTTAGTGTACGTACGATTATGGCATTGAAAGAGACCATCAGAGAGAGAGAGAGAGAATCACTCACTCATGAGCACACTCAGCGCCACCCTTCCCCAACGGACAGAACAACACGCAGCACGTGGGATGCAAATGAGCCACGTGACTGGCACGTGCCGCTACAAAACGGCTTACCTCCCCTTCCCCTCCCCCTCCATCACCATCCTGTGCTGGCTGCTGACTGCTGGGAATGGGGAGGTGGAGGGGGCGATGTTTGCAGCACTCAATCCGCATTGCGTTCTGAACTTGACGAAGTCTCCGCTCGTCGCGTTGACTCAGAAACTTTCTCAACCTGCCTGTTAATTCCGTTCGTTTCGTTGACTCAGAAACACACTGTCCATGCAAAAAATTATCAGTCAGATATGTCAACCCTGCTACTGTCAATTGCAACGCATCAGTTCCATTCGGAAATATCTGTCCACCGACGCAACATCTAGACTTGTTTCTCTCATTCTTTCTCGCCTTGACTACTGTAAACTCCCTATTGTCTGATTTACCTGCTTCATCCATTCAGTCCCTTCAGCGCATACAAAACTCTGCAGCCCGACTCGTCCTCAGAAGGAAAAGATCTGAGCACATCACTCCTATTTTGCAACATCTCCATTGGCTCCCTGTCTCACACAAAATAAAGTATAAGATCAGCACTCTATGTTATAAATGTATTCACAAATCTGCCCCTTCCTATCTTTGTGGCTGCCTTCACCTCTACACTCCATCTCGCTCTCTACGATCGGCTTCGGATCCACTCTGTTTACTCATACCCAGATTCAAACACTCCACTGTTGGACGCCGTTCTTTCTCTGTCTCTGGACCTTGTATTTGGAATGAACTTCCTATTTCGCTTCGTCAGGTCTCCGCACTCAGCTCTTTCAAGTCTGGCCTTAAACCCACCTCTTCACAAGATAGCCTCCCTCCCCTACCTCTTCATTGTCTTCAGTTTTCTTCAGTTTTAGAGTTATGCATGCGTGTGAATAACTGGTGTGAAAGCACTTAGATTTGTCTCTGCACAAGATTCACGCTATATAAATACTATCATCATTATTATTATTACTACTATGCCAATGTGGACCAATATAGTGGTAGGTGGACTGGGACTAGGCCAGTGTGGACCAATATAGTGATAGGTGAACTGGGACTAGGCCAGTGTGGACCAACACAGTGATAGGTGAACTGGGACTAGGCCAGTGTGGACCATCAACACAGTGATAGGTGAACTGGGACTAGGCCAGTGTGGACCAACACAGTGATAGGTGAACTGGGGCTAGGCCAGTGTGGACCAATATAGTGATAGGTGAACTGGGACTAGGCCAGTGTGGACCAACACAGTGATAGGTGAACTGGGACTAGGCCAGTGTGGACCATCAACACAGTGATAGGTGAACTGGGACTAGGCCAGTGTGGACCAACACAGTGATAGGTGAACTGGGGCTAGGCCAGTGTGGACCAACACAGTGATAGGTGAACTGGGGCTAGGCCAGTGTGGACCAACACAGTGATAGGTGAACTGGGACTAGGCCAGTGTGGACCAACACAGTGATAGGTGAACTGGGACTAGGCCAGTGTGGACCATCAACACGGTGATAGGTGAACTGGGACTAGGCCAGTGTGGACCAACACAGTGATAGGTGGACTGGGACTAGGCCAGTGTGGCCCAACACAGTGATAGGTGAACTGGGGCTAGGCCAGTGTGGACCAACACAGTGATAGGTGAACTGGGACTAGGCCAGTGTGGACCAACACAGTGATAGGTGAACTGGGACTAGGCCAGTGTGGACCAACACAGTGATAGGTGGACTGGGACTAGGCCAGTGTGGACCAACACAGTGATAGGTGAACTGGGACTAGGCCAGTGTGGACCAACACAGTGATAGGTGAACTGGGACTAGGCCAGTGTGGCCCAACACAGTGATAGGTGAACTGGGACTAGGCCAGTGTGGACCAACACAGTGATAGGTGAACTGGGGCTAGGCCAGTGTGGACCAACACAGTGATAGGTGAACTGGGACTAGGCCAGTGTGGACCAACACAGTGATAGGTGAACTGGGACTAGGCCAGTGTGGACCATCAACACAGTTATAGGTGAACTGGGACTAGGCCAGTGTGGACCAACACAGTGATAGGTGAACTGGGACTAGGCCAGTGTGGACCATCAACACAGTTATAGGTGAACTGGGACTAGGCCAGTGTGGACCAACACAGTGATAGGTGAACTGGGGCTAGGCCAGTGTGGACCAACACAGTGATAGGTGAACTGGGGCTAGGCCAGTGTGGACCATCAACACAGTTATAGGTGAACTGGGACTAGGCCAGTGTGGACCAACACAGTGATAGGTGGACTGGGACTAGGCCAGTGTGGACCAACACAGTGATAGGTGAACTGGGACTAGGCCAGTGTGGACTAACACAGTGATAGGTGAACTGGGGCTAGGCCAGTGTGGACCAACACAGTGATAGGTGAACTGGGACAAGGCCAGTGTGGACCAACACAGTGATAGGTGAACTGGGACTAGGCCAGTGTGGACCAACACAGTGATAGGTGGACTTGGACTAGGCCAGTGTGGACCAACACAGTGATAGGTGAACTGGGACTAGGCCAGTGTGGACCAACACAGTGATAGGTGGACTGGGACTAGGCCAGTGTGGACCAACACAGTGATAGGTGAACTGGGACTAGGCCAGTGTGGCCCAACACAGTGATAGGTGAACTGGGACTAGGCCAGTGTGGACCAACACAGTGATAGGTGAACTGGGAAGAGACGAGTGGTGGTGACACGTGCTGGGGTGGCTGATGGGTCATGGAGAATCATGTGTTTTTCAAAGCGTGACCTCAACACCCCCCTCTTCTCAAAATAGTCGTTCTCCACTCTCTCTCTCTCTCTCTCTCTCTCTCTCTCTCTCTCTGTCTCTCAGGCCTAGTTGCTCTAGCTGTCTGCTTGCTTTTATTTGGAAGTTTTGTTTTCTTCCCACTGAATCAGTCAGGCATTGGTCGGAATGAGTGCTGTGGGCTTTCTCTCTGCACAAGATTCAACGCGTTGTTGTTGTTGTTATTCATGTTATGATGATGATGATGATGATGATGATGATGATGATGATGATTACCTGTATGAATCAGACTTGACCACTCAATGCCTTAATTTCTCTCACTGGCATACTCCAGTCTCTCTGAATCAACGCTGTAGTATCAGGAAATGGAAGGGACGCTAATCTGTTGCGAACGTTGCTGTCTGTCGTCAGGAGTGAATGCCCCTGTCTGTCTGATTGACAGCGACACACAGGGTCTCCAGAGGTCAGTCAGTTCATCACGTGGTGTGTATGGGGTGAAGGGGAGGGGGTCAGTTCATCACGTGGTGTGTATGGGGTGAAGAGGGAGGGGGTCAGTGCATCACGTGGTGTGTATGAGGTGAAGGGGAGGGGGTCAGTACATCACGTGGTGTGTATGAGGTGAAGAGGAGGGGGTCAGTTCATCACGTGGTGTGCATGGGGTGAAGAGGGAGGGGGTCAGTACATCACGTGGTGTGTATGAGGTGAAGAGGGAGGGGGTCAGTGCATCACGTGGTGTGTATGGGGTGAAGGGGAGGGGGTCAGTGCATCACGTGGTGCGTATGGGGTGAAGGGGGAGGGGGTCAGTACATCACGTGGTGTGCATGGGGTGAAGGGAAGGGGGTCAGTACATCACGTGGTGTGCATGGGGTGAAGGGGAGGGGGTCAGTACATCACGTGGTGTGTATGGGGTGAAGGGGAGGGGGTCAGTACATCACGTGGTGTGCATGGGGTGAAGGGGAGGGGGTCAGTACATCACGTGGTGCGTGGGGGTCACTCCGGGATCAGAGTGGAGCAATAGTTCTCCCTGTCAGAAACCAGAATGGAGCATTAGATCCCGCTGTCAGAAACCAGAATGGAGAATTAGTTCCCGGTGTCAGAGACAGAATGGGGCATTAGTTCCCCTTGACAGAGACCAGAGTGGAGCATTAGATCCCCCTGTCAGAAACCGGAATGGAGCATTAGTTCTCGCTGACAGAAACCGGAATGGAGCATTAGTTCTCGCTGACAGAAACCGGAATGGAGCATTAGTTCCCCCTGTCAGAGACAGAATGGAGCATTAGTTCCTACTGGCAGAGAACAGAATGGAGCATTAGTTCCCCCTGTCAGAAACCGGAATGGAGCATCAGTTCTCGCTGACAGAAACCGGAATGGAGCATTAGTTCCCCCTGTCAGAGACAGAATGGAGCATTAGTTCCTACTGGCAGAAAACAGAATGGAGCATTAGTTCCCCCTGTCAGAAACCGGAATGGAGCATTAGTTCTCGCTGTCAGAAACCGGAATGGAGCATTAGTTCCCCCTGTCAGAAACCAGAATGGAGCATTAGATCCCCCGGTCAGAGACCAGAATGGAGCATTAGTTCCCACTGTGAGAGACCAGAATGAAGCATTAGTTCCCCATGACAGAGACCAGAATGGAGCATTAGATCCCTGTCACAGAGACCAGAGTGGAGCATTAGATCCCCAGGACAGAAACAGAATTGAGCATTAGTTCCCCACAACAGAGACCAGAATGGAGCATTAGATCCCCACGACAGAGACCAGAATGGAGCATTAGATCCCTGTCACAGAGACCAGAGTGGAGCATTAGATCCCCAGGACAGAGACCAGAATTGAGCATTAGTTCCCCACAACAGAGACCAGAATGGAGCATTAGATCCCCACAACAGAGACCAGAATGGAGCATTAGATCCCCACAACAGAGACCAGAATGGAGCATTAGATCCCCATGACAGAGACCAGAATGGAGCATTAGATCCCCATGACAGAGACCAGAATGGAGCATTAGATCCCTGTCACAGAGACCAGAGTGGAGCATTAGATCCCCAGGACAGAAACAGAATTGAGCATTAGTTCCCCACAACAGAGACCAGAATGGAGCATTAGTTCCCCACAACAGAGACCAGAATGGAACATTAGTTCCCCACAACAGAGACCAGAATGGAGCATTAGATCCCCATGACAGAGACCAGAATAAAGCAACAGTTTCCCATGTGGGTGGGGGTAGGGAATGAAAAATAGTGTACACTCACTAGTGTATGTGTGTAGGGCAGGGGCAGAGAGGGAGACAGCCAGAGATAGGGACAGAGCAGGACCATTAGGAGACAGACAGACAGACAGGAGACAGACAGACAGACAGACAGACAGAGATGCTGGGGGAAGAAGCCATCAGCCCCGTCAACGCGCTAATTGGATAAAAGTGGTGGAAAAGCGCGGGGCATGAGGCAGCAGTCAGGACTGGCCAGTCGGCCTCTTACCTCCCCCCTCCCCCCTCTCCTCAGGCCGCCATTGTCAGGGAGGTGGGGGGCGGGGGATGAGGGGAAGGGGGATGGGGGGGGTGGGGGGGGGGCAGAGATACATCAATTGTGACGGCGGAGAGACGGGCTGCCCGTGCCGCACACAGCCACGTCACTGATTACTGCAGGGGGGTGGAGGTGCGGGTGCGGGGGTGGGGGCAGCATGTGACGTTTTAATGTGGGAGTTTGTAGTGTGCTGGCTGTGTTGTGAGGGAGAGGTCTGTGTGGAGTTTGATGCCCGCTCAGGGCGGTTTGCCAAAGGGTTTGTATGCACTTGTAAAACGCCTCTGTGTGTGTATGTGCGGTAGGGGGTGTGGTGATGCACTCCCCTTGTGAAGAACACCCTCAGTTCTGTGGAGATAATATCAAGAACAACACAACACAAAACACCACACCGCACCACACCGCACCAAACCACACCACACTACAAAACACGACACTACTCCACTGCACACCACACCACTCTACACCACTCCACACCACACGACACCACTCCACACCACACCTCACACACCACCATCCCACACCACACCACTCCACACCACACGACACCACTCCACACCACACCTCACACACCACCATCCCACACCACACCACTCCACACCACACGACACCACTCCCCTCTACACCACGCCATCCACACCACACCACACCACTCTACACCACTCCACACCACACGACACCACTCCACACCACACCTCACACACCACCATCCCACACCACACCACTCCACACCACACGACACCACTCCCCTCTACACCACGCCATCCACACCACACCACACCACACCACTCCACACCACACCTCACACACCACCATCCCACACCACACCACTCCACACCACACCTCACACACCACCATCCCACACCACACCACACCACTCCACACCACACGACACCACTCCCCTCTACACCACGCCATCCACACCACACCACACCACTCCACACCACTCCACACCACTCTCTACACCACTCCACACCACACCTCACACAATACCATCCCACACCACACCACACCACTCCACACCACTCTCTACACCACTCCACACCACACCTCACACAATACCATCCCACACCACTCCACACCACTCCACTCCACTCCACACCACACCACACCATATGACAGACCACACCACTCCACACCACACCTCACACACCACCATCCCACACCACTCCACACCACACCATATGACAGACCACACCACTCCACACCACACCTCACACAACACCATCCCACACCACTCCACACCATTCCACACCACTCCACACCACACCATTTGACAGACCACACCACTCCACACCACACCTCACACAACACCATCCCACACCACTCCACACCACTCCACTCCACCCCACTCCACCCCACACCACACCATATGACAGACCACACCACTCCACACCACACCTCACACAACACCATCCCACACCACTCCACACCACTCCACACCACTCCACCCCACACCTCACGCAACACCATCCCACACCATAAACACCACTCCACTCAGTACCACAACACTCCACACCAGACTACACCACACCCACCAGACTACACCACACCACACCACACCACACCACACCACACCCACCACACCACACTAAACCACACCCACCACACCACACCACACCACACCCACCACACCACACTAAACCACACCACACTAAACCACACCCACCACACCACACCCACCACACCACACTAAACCACACCACACCACACCACACCACACCCACCACACCACACCAAATCATCACATCGCACTACACCACACCCACCACACCACACCACACTACACCACACCACACCCACCACACCACACCCACTACACCACACCACACCACACCACACCACACTAAACCACACCACACCACACCCACCACACCACACCACACCACACCACACTAAACCACACCACACCACACCCACCACACCACACCCACTACACCACAACACACCCACCACACCTCACCCACCACACCACACCCACCACACTACACCACACCCACCTCACCCACCACACCACACCACACCACACCACACCCACTACACCACAACACACCCACTACACCACACCCACCTCACCCACCACACTACACCACACCCACCTCACCCACCACACCACACCACACCACACCACACCACACCCACTACACCACACCCACCTCACCCACCACACTACACCACACCCACCTCACCCACCACACCACACCACACCACACACACCACATCACACACACCACATCACACTCACCACACCACACCACACCACACACACCACATCACACGCACCACACCCACCACATCACACCCACCACACCACACCACATCCACCACATCACACCCACCACACCACACCACACCACACACACCACATCACACACACCACATCACACTCACCACACCACACCACACCACACACACCACATCACACTCACCACACCACACCCACCACACCACATCACACGCACCACACCACACCACATCCACCACATCACACCCACCACACCACACCCACCACACACACCACATCACACACACCACACCACATCACACCCACCACATCACACTACACCACACCACACCATACCCACCACACCACATCACACCCACCACATCACACTACACCACACCACACCATACCCACCACACCACATCACACCCACCACACCACACCACGCCAAATCGTCACACCACACCCACCTCACCCACCACACTACACCACACCTACCACACGACACCACACTACGCCACAACCACCACACCACACCTCACCCACCACACCACACCAAATCATCACACCACACTACGCCACACCCACCACACCACACTACGCCACACCTACCACACGACACCACACTACGCCACAACCACCACACCACACCTCACCCACCACACCACACCAAATCATCACACCACACTACGCCACACCCACCACACCACACTACGCCACACCTACCACACGACACCACACTACGCCACACCCACCACACCACACTGCCACACCCACCACACCACACTGTCACACCCACCACACCACACCCACCACACCACACCACACCAAATCACCACACCACACTACGCCACACCCACCACACCACACTACGCCACACCCACCACACCACACCACACCCACCATACCACACCACACCACACCCACCACACCACACTACGCCACACCCACCACACCACACCCACCACACCACACCAAATCATTACGCCAGACTACACCACTCCCACCACACCACACTGCGCCACACAACAACACATCACACTATACCACCACACCACACTGCGCCACACAACAACACATCACACTATACCACCACACCACACCACACCACACCACAGTTCTAAGGAACATTGAAGAAGAATTCATCCAGCCAAAATATTCCAGACACCGTTCATTGCTCAGATTGAACAAATGAATGTCATCAGCCTCCTATGGAACTGTTCCGTTTTCTTTACGCTTTCAAAGTTCCAGAAATCGCTGGAATGTTGAATGTTCTTCAGTCTGGAAGTGAGTGCAGTTGAGCTATGCTTGTGTTTGTCGTTGTATGATGTTGACATGTGTTGTTTTGTTATGTTTAAACAACATCATGTTCACATACCTCTTCCTAAAGGGCCAAGATCTGAACGTGAATGGACTGATCCATTCTCTCTCTCTCTCTCTCTCTCTCTCTCTCTCTCTGTGTGTGTGTGTTGTGTTCCAAGCCATTTACAAACAGCTATATCAGAACACCCCCCAATGTTCAGCACTCTCAGAATGCCACCCCCACTCCCTTCTCTCTCCCCCCCCCCTCCCACGTGGCTTCGATCTGTCCCCTGCCGTTCAGTTCAGTGGCTCCATCCCGCTCCAAGACTTTGCCGGCACAACTGTTTATCCGCCGACAAAACGGGAACAATATTGGCCACGGCTGACGATAAAAGTGAATGTGGAGGGGAGGGAGAGGGGAGGGGACGGGTAGGCGGGCTGAGGGGAGAGAGAGAGACTGAGGAGAGCTCAGCTCACACAGGCCAAGAGAGAAAGGAGAGGGGGCATGATGGAGGGGGCGGGGGGAAGCCGACGGAACCAATAGAGTCTGGCAGCGACCTTTAATTCCCTGGCCGAACGGATATGACAGTGGGATAATGTAGACAGAAAATTGTTTAATGCCCGCCGCCATTGTGGAGCCAGGGGAGGTTAATCGCGGCGCGAAACACGCGCGCTGACGGCCCCTTAATTGAATAAGTGCTCGCACACACAACGTCCAAAGACTAGCAGCTCGCGCTATCGCCACGCGCTTTTTGGAAAGACAGAAGGAAAGAAGGAAAAATGATAAAGTTAAAAAAAAGGATTTGGCAGAGCTTCGGCATTCCGATTAGCTGTGGAGGGAGGGGTGGGGGAGGTGGAGGCGATGGTTTCAGACTCTTTGGACAGTGTGCAGCACGGCGCTGTCTATCGGCCGACCTCTTTGTCACTCGGCATGGGCAGTCCGGAGGGACGGACAGAGAGCTGCACGTGCAGTCCGGCTCCCCAGGAATGGCGGTGGACAGTGTGTCAGGGTCATGGCCCATTGCCTCCCAATTAGCTTGCAGTTCACCTCCTGGCAATTACCACGTTATTGCTGCTTTCTTTCCTTCCACCCTTTCACTGCCCCTCCCTCTCTTTTTCAGGGTTATGTTGCATTCAGTCCCGTTTTGCTGTTTTAAAACGTCGTCTCTTTTCAACTGCGGTTATCATTCTGTCTGCTTACTTACTGCGTTGATATGACGTAATTTCTGAAAGTTGTATTCAAATGTGATGTTTCATTATCATTTTAGTGAATTCATTTTTGAAATAGTTAATCATTTTTTACTGTCGACCGTGTGTGTGTGTGTGTGTGTGTGTGTGTGTGTGTGTGTGTGTGTGTTTCAGAAAGAGATAGAGACAGACAGAGACAGGCAGACAGACGGAAACAGATAAAGACAGATAGCTACAGCAACACAGAAAGGTGGCTTTGGATAACGGACACTCAGAGCTTGTGCTATGTATAGAAATTGTTTTCAATGCCAGTCCAACCTGTCAGAACAGTGTGTCATGGTGTTTTCACTGTCAGTCCCACAGTGTGTGTCATGGTGTTTTCACTGTCAGTCCAACAGTGTGTGTGTCATGGTGTTTTCACTGTCAGTCCAACAGTGTGTGTCATGGTGTTTTAACTGTCAGTCCAACAGTGTGTGTCATGGTGTTTTCACTGTCAGTCCCACAGTGTGTGTCATGGTGTTTTCACTGTGAGTCCCACAGTGTATGTTATGGTGTTTTCACTGTGAGTCCCACAGTGTGTGTCATGGTGTTTTCACTGTCAGTCCCACAGTGTGTCAGGGTGTTTTCACTGCCAGTCCAACAGTGTGTGTCATGGTGTTTTCACCGCCAGTCCAACAGTGTGTGTCATGGTGTTTTCACTGCCAGTCCAACATGTGTCACGGTGTTTTCACTGTCAGTCTAACAGTGTGTGTCATGGTGTTTTCACTGCCAGTCCAACAGTGTGTGTCATGGTGTTTTCACTGCCAGTCCAACAGTGTGTGTCATGGTGTTTTCACTGCCAGTCCAACAGTGTGTGTCATGGTGTTTTCACTGTCAGTCCAACAGTGTGTCATGGTGTTTTCACTGCCAGTCCAACAGTGTGTGTCATGGTGTTTTCACTGTCAGTCCAACAGTGTGTGTCATGGTGTTTTCACTGACAGTCCAACAGTGTGTGTCATGGTGTTTTCACTGCCAGTCCAACAGTGTGTGTCATGGTGTTTTCACTGCCAGTCCAACAGTGTGTGTCATGGTGTTTTCACTGTCAGTCCAACAGTGTGTGTCATGGTGTTTTCACTGCCAGTCCAACAGTGTGTGTCATGGTGTTTTCACTGTCAGTCCCACAGTGTGTGTCATGGTGTTTTCACTGTGAGTCCCACAGTGTATGTCATGGTGTTTTCACTGTGAGTCCCACAGTGTGTGTCATGATGTTTTCACTGTCAGTCCAACAGTGTGTGTCATGGTGTTTTCACTGTGAGTCCAACAGTGTGTGTCATGGTGTTTTCACTGTGAGTCCAACATGTGTCATGGTGTTTTCACTGTCAGTCCAACAGTGTGTGTCATGATGTTTTCACTGTCAGTCCAACGTGTCAGAACAGTGTGTCATGCCCCCTTCTTTTCTCCCCATGGGGCGCTGCCAGATTTATAGCCACAGCACACTGCGCATGACCGGAAGAAGGCTTTTAAGCAAGACGGAATTCTAGGACATGAGCTTTTTAGACGAGAGAGTGGGCAGGGGAGAGTGATGAGAGGGGTGACAGATGATCGTTTTCCGTGTTGATTATCCTGGGTCACTTGTGTGTCGATTCTTCAGGATTGTCATTGAAGGCAGGTTCAGTTGGTCGTCTGCTTCCTTGTTGTTGTTGTTGTTGTTGTTGTTGTTGTTGTTGTTGTTGTTGTTGTTGTTGTTGTTGTTGTTGTTGTTGTTGTTGTTGTTGTTCTTCTTCTTCTTCTTCTTCTTCTTCTTCTTCTTCTTCTTCTTCTTCTTCGTCTTGGTCTTCATCTTCGTCTTCGTCGTCGTCGTCGTCACCCCGTCCTCTTGCTGTTGGAGTGCTGAACACAATACGTTGTTATCTCCCACGAAAGAAAATTGTCTTTGGTGTAAAAGACATGAGCAATGCACGAGGAATCAGCCATTCGATGTGTTTGCACGAAAGATATGAAATGATTCAGTGTTAACAATAAGTAATCTATGAAATCGATGAAAAATACTTTATTAATCCACTTGGGAATTCATTTGTGCAATAACAGACTCGTTATAAACACGTACACAAAATGGTCAGGCACGCACACACACACACACAAACACACGAACACATAAAGACATTAGATTTTTCCACATCAACATGTACAAACAAACGCAACTAGTAAAGAAAACCATATATATATTAGTAAAATGTGTACTCACACGCACATACATACATACATACATACAGACGCACATAGGCACGCACACACAACATATGTCACGCCAAAGAATCCATACAAAAATCTCTGGAGGCTAAAAGTAAAAGTCACTCGCCTACACATCCAGTAGCACACCCCCTCGTCCAGTCCCCTATCCACCCCAGTCCCCTATCCACCCCCAGTCCCCTATCCACCCCCAGTCCCCTATCCAGTCCCCTATCCACCCCCAGTCCCCTATCCACCCCTAGTCCCCTATCCACCCCCAGTCCCCTATCCACCCCCAGTCCCCTATCCACCCCCAGTCCCCTATCCACCCCTAGTCCCCTATCCACCCCCAGTCCCCTATCCAATCCCCTATCCATCCCCAGTCCCCTATCCACCCCTAGTCCCCTATCCACCCCCAGTCCCCTATCCAGTCCTCTATCCACCCCCAGTCCCCTATCCAGTCCCCTATCCACCCCCAGTCCCCTATCCACCCCCAGTCCCCTATCCACCCCTAGTCCCCTATCCACCCCCAGTCCCCTATCCAGTCCCCTATCCATCCCCAGTCCCCTATCCAATCCCCTATCCACCCCTAGTCCCCTATCCACCCCTAGTCCCCTATCCACCCCCAGTCCCTTATCCGCCCCTAGTCCCCTATCCACCCGCAGTCCCCTATCCACCCCCAGTCCCCTATCCACCCATAGTCCGCTATCCAGTCCCCTATCGACCCATAGTCCCCTATCCAGTCCCCTATCCAGCCCCAGTCCCCTCTCCACCCCTATCCACCCCTAGTCCCCTATCCACCCCCAGTCCCCTATCCACCCCTATTCCCCTATCAACCCCTAGCCCCTATCCACCCCCAGTCCCCTATCCACCCCCAGTCCCCTATCCACCCCTATTCCCCTATCAACCCCTAGCCCCTATCCACCCCCAGTCCCCTATCCACCCCTAGTCCCCTATCCACCCCTAGTCCCCTATCCACCCCTATTTCCCTATCCATCCCTATTTCCCTATCCAACCCCAGTCCCTTATCCACCCCCAGTCCCCTATCCACCCCTAGTCCCCAATCCAGTCCACTATCCAGTCCTCTATCCACCCCTAGTCCCCTATCCACCCCCAGTCCCCTATCCAGTCCCCTATCCACCCCTAGTCACCTATCCTGTCCCCTATCCACCCCCAGTCCCCTATCCAGTCCCCTATCCACCCCTAGTCACCTATCCTGTCCCCTATCCACCCCCAGTCCCCTATCCACCCCCAGTCCCCTATCCATCCCTAGTCCCCTATCCACCCCTAGTCCCCTATCCACCCGCAGTCCCCTATCCATCCCTAGTCCCCTATCCAGTCCCCTATCCACCCCCAGTCCCCTATCCAGTCCCCTATCCACCCCTAGTCCCCTATCCAGTCCCCTATCCACCCCTAGTCCCCGATCCACCCCTAGTCCCCTATCCACCCGCAGTCCCCTATCCATCCCTAGTCCCCTATCCAGTCCCCTATCCACCCCCAGTCCCCTATCCAGTCCCCTATCCACCCCTAGTCCCCTATCCAGTCCCCTATCCACCCCTAGTCCCCTATCCAGTCCCCTATCCACCCCCAGTCCCCTATCCAGTCCCCTATCCACCCCTAGTCCCCTATCCAGTCCCCTATCCACCCCTAGTCCCCTATCAACCCCTAGCCCCTATCCACCCCCAGTCCCCTATCCACCCCCAGTCCCCTATCCAGTCCCCTATCCACCCCTTGTCCCGGATCCACCCCTAGTCCCCTATCCACCCCTAGTCTCCTATCCAGTCCCCTATCCACCCCCAGTCCCCTATCCACACCCAGTCCCCTATCACGGGGAACTGACATGTCGGATCCGTTCCCCGTGGTGAAGCAGGGCTGGATCCTTGCACCCACACTGTTCTCCATTCTCTTCTCTGCCATGCTGAGTGACGCCTTCCAAGACTGTGACCAGGGCATCTACATCCAGTTTCGCACAGATGCCAAACTTTTCAACTTGCGGCGACTCCACGCCAGGTCCAGGGTGTTTGAGGCACTGTTTAGAGAGTTCCTCTTCGCTGATGACTGCGCGCTTGCTGCACACACCCATGAGGACATGCAGTTCATTATCGACAGGTTCTCAACCTCCTGCAGGCGCTTTGGACTCACCATCAGTCTCTGCAAGACCGAGTCCATGTACCAACCAGTTAGCTCACAGAACGCCAGTGCCTCCCCCCACCTGCAATCTAGATCGATGACAGAGATCAAATCAGTTGACAAGTTTTGCTACCTGGGCAGCACCCTATGCAGCAACGGAACCCTTGATGCAGAAGTGACGCTGCGCATCGCCAAGGCCAGCTCCGCCTTTGGCAGACTGAACAACAGGCTGTGGAACAACAAAGGCATCAGGCTCAGCACCAGAATCAAAACCTACAGAGTTGTTGTGCTGATCACCTTGTTGTACTGCTGTGAAACATGGACGACGTATTGCCGTCACATTCAACAGCTTGAGCAGTTTCATCAGAGATGCCTACGAAAAATCCTCGGCATGAAATGGCAAGACAGGGTCTCCAACCTCCAGGTCCTAGAGAGGAGCGGCCTGCCCAGCATCGAAAGCCTGCTGATCCAGTGCCAGCTACGCTGGACAGGACACGTTGTCCGCATGACAGACAGCAGGATCCTGAAGATGCTCTTGTATGGCCAGCTGAAGGAAGGCCACCGCAAACTTGGAAGACCCTGCAAGCGCTTCAAGGACACCTTGAAGACAAACCTCAAAGCCTGTCTATCTTCCTGGGAAACTGATGTCCCTGACCGCTCTCGCTGGAGAATGCTGTGCTCTAGTGGCATAAAGACGTTTGAAAACAACAGAACGCTGGCCATTAAGGAGAAGCGTGAGCGAAGGAAGCAGGGCTCAACTTCTGGAGACGTTTTCCCTTGCAACACCTGTGGGAAGTGCTGCGCAGGCAGAATCGGCCTCTTCTCCCAAATGAGGACACACACCGACAGATAAGCCTGCCTGCCTACTCATCCGTGGGTCCGACGGGAGACTCCATGTATGTATGTATGTATATATATATATATATATATATATATATATATATATATATATATATATATATATATACATATATATATATATATATATAACTTGAAATAATCAATAAGATTTCCCTATGTATTCCAATTTACACAGAGGTGTCTTATTACGCACACACTTACACCAGGTGACATTTTCTGGAGTCACATTATTGAAATTACAGTTTTTCAGAGATGAATTGAGCTGGTTGTCATTGTTGCTGTTGTTGTTTTGTTGCTGCTGTTGGTGGTGGTGCTGCAGTTGCTGTTGTTGTTGTTCGTTGTTCTTGTTGTTCCTGCTGTTGCTATTGATATTGTTGTTGTTGGTACTGTTGTTGGTATTGTTGGTTGTTGTTGTTGCTGTTGTCTCTCTGTATATATTTATGTATGTGTCCATTTCTGTCTGTTTTCTGTCTGTCTGTTCCTATCTGTATGTCTGTCTGTCTGTCTGTTCCTATCTGTATGTCTGTCTGTCTGTCTGTTCGCCTGCATGTCTGTCTGTCTCACTCACTCTGTACCTGTCTTTGTCTATTTCATCGTCTCTCTGTCTCTCCTTCTCTCTGTGTTCATTCCACCCTGTCTCTCCCTCCTCCCCCACTCTCTCTCACTCTTTCTATCTGACTGTCTATGTGTTAAGGAATTACGAAAACTCAGAACTTGTGTTGATTTCAGGAACAGAAAGTTATTTGTGAAGAGCGTGTATTGATGTGAGGAACAGAAAGACATGTGTGAAGAGCGTGTATTGATGTGAGGAACAGAAAGACATGTGTGAAGAGTGTGTATTGATGTGAGGAACAGAAAGACATGTGTGAAGAGTGTGTGTTGATGTGAGGAAAGACATGTGTGAAGAGCGTGTATTGATGTGAGGAACAGAAAGACATGTGTGAAGAGTGTGTATTGATGTGAGGAACAGAAAGACATGTGTGAAGAGCGTGTATTGATGTGAGGAACAGAAAGACATGTGTGAAGAGCGTGTATTGTTGTGAGGAACAGAAAGTCATGTGTGAAGAGCGTGTATTGATGTGAGGAACAGAAAGACATGTGTGAAGAGTGTGTATTGATGTGAGGAACAGAAAGACATGTGTGAAGAGTGTGTGTTGATGTGAGGAACAGAAAGACATGTGTGAAGAGCGTGTATTGTTGTGAGGAACAGAAAGACATGTGTGAAGAGCGTGTATGGTTGTGAGGAACAGAAAGACATGTGTGAAGAGCGTGTATTGATGTGAGGAAAGACATGTGTGAAGTGTGTGTATTGATGTGAGGAACAGAAAGACATGTGTGAAGTGTGTGTATTGATGTGAGGAACAGAAAGACATGTGTGAAGAGTGTGTATTGATGTGAGGAACAGAAAGACATGTGTGAAGAGCGTGTATTGATGTGAGGAACAGAACGACATGTGTGAAGAGTGTGTGTTGATGTGAGGAACAGAAAGACATGTGTGAAGAGTGTGTGTTGATGTGAGGAAAGACATGTGTGAAGAGCGTGTATTGATGTGAGGAACAGAAAGACATGTGTGAAGAGTGTGTGTTGATGTGAGGAAAGACATGTGTGAAGAGCGTGTATTGATGTGAGGAACAGAAAGACATGTGTGAAGAGCGTGTATTGATGTGAGGAACAGAAAGACATGTGTGAAGAGTGTGTGTTGTTGTGATGAACAGAAAGACATGTGTGAAGAGCGTGTATTGATGTGAGGAACAGAAAGACACGTGGAAAAAGTGTGTGTTGATTTGAGGAACAGAAAGACATATGTGAAGAGTGTGTGCTGTTGTGATGAACAGAAAGACATGTGTGAAGAGTGTGTATTGATGTGATGAACAGAAAGAAATGTGTGAAGAGCGTGTATTGATTTCAGGAACAGATAGACATGTGGGAAAAGTGTGCGTTGATTTCATGAACAGAAAGAAATGGAGGGGAGTGTGTGTGTGTGTGTGTGTGTGTGTGTGTGTTAATTTCAGGAATAGAAAGACATGTGTGAAGAGTGTGTGTTGATTTCAGGAACAGTTTCAGTTTCAGTTTCAGTAGCTCAAGGAGGCGTCACTGCGTTCGGACAAATCCAGATACGCTACACCACATCTGCCAAGCAGATGCCTGACGAGCAGCGTAACCCAACGCGCTTAGTCAGGCCTTGAGAAAAAAAGGTGGATAAATAATAGATAAGCTTACATAAATAAATAAATGAATAAATAAATAATAATTATAATATGATAAAGGTAGTAGTAGTAATAATAAAAATAATAATAATAATAAGATAACTATGATGATAAATAAGCAAATAAATGTAAAACATGAAGACACACATTCACACATACACCCACACATGCATAACAGATATGCACCAAACATGCAGTTTCACAGATATGAAAGCACAGTTAAATACATATAAACGTACATGAGCTCCAACACACACACACACACACACACACACACACACACACATTACCCTGCACCTCCTCTACTCCCCTCCTCCACACACTCATTTCTAGTCTACGTATCGCAGCTTCCACGGCACACACACACATACACACACACACACACACACACACACACACACACACACACACACACACACACACACAGATGAACACTTGTACAAGCACACACACATATGCCCATATCTTCCACCCCCAACCCCACACACATATATACAAAGATATATATATATATACGTTCCAATATCCTGTTGCTCCCACAGTGTAGGCATGCATACACTCACATACCTCATCCTCTACCCCCCCCTCCCCCCACACCCCCCCCCCCTCACACACACACACACACACACACACACACACACACACACACACACAAACACACACACGCACGTGCACAGACCTCTCCTGACACTTGTGTACACTTACACTCTCGCGCATGCACAAACGCACTCAACAATACAGACCCACACATGCACACAAACACACACATACACACACGCACAGAGGCTGCCACTGATTGGCCGCAAGAGGGATGGGAAAAGATCTCTGATGCCAAGAACGTGGCGTCTAGTGTGTTGCTCAGTCTATTGTATTTGGAAAAGCCCACAGAGACTCTGTTCCGTTTTGAAGAAATTTGCGCAATGTTGGTTTGGAAATGATGCCGATATTTGTTTGATTTGCAAAGCATCGTGCTCTACCTTTCATGTTAGACTTACGGCCGCTCACTCTCTCTGCTTTTAATTCTTTGAGGCGATCGATGGTGTGATGGCCTTGTACCTGTTCTTTTTGATATTCTTTGACTTTTCTGAGGATTTCCGATTTTCCCAGATGTAGGCCGCTCGTTGGTGTTGCGTTACCAGCAAGTCTGTCAGCTCGCTCATTTCCCTTAACACCTGCATGTCCCGGGCAGTATGACCATGTGAGTTTTTTAATCTGAAAGTTGCGCATTGCCTTATGCCACTCTGGGCTTCCCATTCCGTTTTCGATTTTTTGTATGAGGTTCATTGAGTCTGTTAGAATCATGGCATGTTGGTTTCCGGGCGTATGGATGGACGATAGCCACTGGAGGGCATGTGTCACAGCTTCAACTTCCATCATTAGGCTGGAGGTTGTGACTTTGTAGGCAGCATTCTCTTCACTAACTGTTTTTTCCATTTTGTTTCGCAGTGAATCCCCAACCAGATTGGTCTTTGGTGACTGAGCCATCTGTGTATATGATGATGTCCTCTTTGTTACTGTTTTCTTCTATGAGTAGCTTCACTTCCGCATCAGTTTTGCCCTCTGGCCATTCCCGACAATGTCTTCCTAGAGTGGGTGAAATGGCTGTGTTGAATAGATGGTTGGGGTTTTTCGGGGTTTTTCTCCCATTCTTTTGTTTCTTTCAGGTCTTGTAGTCGGCATACTAGCTGGATTGTGTCTTCTGCTTGCCCCATCCATGATCTTCCTCGTCCTAGACGGCTGCCTTTTGGTTCTTTGACTGCGTCATGCAGTGGGTTTTGAGGGTTTTCTAATGCTTTGAAGTAGGTCTTCACCTGTTCTAACTTGTTTCTGGCCTGCACTGAAGGAAGGTCAAGCAGGTATCGCATGGTTTCTGTGGGCGTGTCTTTTGTTGTTCCAAGGATCAGCCTCATATCTTCATTTTGAACTCTTTCTAATTTTAGGAGGTTGCTTTGAGACGGTGTTGTTAGCCCAAGTCCGTAGTCGATCACACTGAGGACGAGTGATTGGTATAGCAGGAAGAGGTGGCGTTGTTCAATACCTTTGGTTGCCATTGCTTTTAAGACTGAAAAGCCCTTTTTGCATTTGAGAACAGTATTTTCCGTATGTTTTCTGAAGGTCAGCATCCTATCGAAGTGTATTCCTAGGTAGCGTAGGCATTCAGTTTTCTCGATCTGAATCCCATCGAATGACACAGAATGTGGTGATTTGCTCGCGGTTCTGTTGTTGAGGGTGCACAGCAACGTTTGGGCTTTCGCTGGATTGATGGAAGATCCTGTGTCTTTGCACCATTGAGCAATATTGTTTAGTTGTTTCTGGACGGCTTTAGTTCTTTCCTGAGCATCTTTCGAAGTTTTGAAGACCTGGCCATCATCCGCAAGAGTAAGCACCCGAGCTATTCCATTGTTGTTTAAGTCTGCAAGGCCCTTCGTGTAGACATTGTAGAGGACAGGAGAGAGCGGAGACCCTTGTGGCAGTCCCATGGATAGTTTAGAAGGTGCAGACATCCAATCTCCGAGGCGTAGGACGACGGTTCTTTCCTGAAGCGCTGCTGCTATCCATCTTGTCAGTGTCAAACTTACTCCATACCTTAGTAGCAGCTCCATGCGGTGCGCAACCTGGACTCAGGAACAGAAAGACTTGTGTGAAAAGTGTGTGTTGATTTCAGGAACAGAAAGACACGTAGGAAGAGTGTTTGTTGATTTCAGGAACAGAAAGACTTGTGGGAAGAGTGTGTATTAATTTCAGGAATAGAAAGACTTGTGGGAAGAGTGTGTGTTGATTTCAGGAACAGAAAGACGTGTGAAAAGTGTTTGTTGATTTGAGGAACAGAAAGACATGTGGGAAGAGTGTGTGTTGATTTCAGGAATAGAAAAACATGTGAGTAAAGTGTGTGTTGATTTCAGGAACAGAAAGACGTGTGAAAAGTGTGTGTTGATTTCAGGAACAGAAAAACACGTGGGAAGAGTGTGTTAATTTCAGGAACAGAAAGACTTGTGGGAAGAGTGTGTGTTAATTTCAGGAATAGAAAGACTTGTGTGAAGAGTGTGTGTTGATTTGAGGAATAGAAAGACACGTAGGAAGAGTGTGTGTTGATTTCAGGAACAGAAAGACACGTAGGAAGAGTGTGTGTTGATTTCAGGAACAGAAAGACATGTGGGAAGAGTGTGTGTTGATTTCTGGAATAGAAAAACATGTGAGTAAAGTGTGAGTTGATTTCAGGAACAGATAGACATGTGTGAAGAGTGTGTGTTGATTTCAGGAGAA
Organism: Babylonia areolata; assembly: GCF_041734735.1. Lineage (NCBI taxonomy): Eukaryota > Metazoa > Mollusca > Gastropoda > Neogastropoda > Buccinidae > Babylonia > Babylonia areolata. Next base: position 47,067,698 of record NC_134897.1, read on the forward strand.
ACCAAGCCATTGGAAGAATGTGTGTAAAGTGACCCATTTCTGTTCTTCCCAGGAGACACTGCTGGTGTTGTGGGGCGTCAGCCTCTGCGTATGACCGGAAGAAGGCTTTGGGAGGACAGAAGGATTTTAGACCTGACGGCGAGCAGAGGGGAGAGAGGGGAGTGGACATTAGCCAGGCCATTTATTGCCGGTAATTAGTCTTTGTTTGTTTGTTTGTTTGTTTGTGAAAGCGATTTCCAATGTGTTCCCCATCCGAAGGTGATGACTGAGTGGGTCAGGCGATGGACGTCTGATCCAGTGTTCACCAGTGATTAGGGTTCGAGGCCCCGTTTCGGCATGGTGCTGTGAGCTTGAGAAAGGCACTTTACTCCGGTTTTGCTCACCCCACTCAGGTGTGAATAGCTACCTGACTCCGGCTGGGGAAGGTTAAAACGGCGGAAGCAGAAGGAGTTCTGCCCTACTCTGTCTTGCCCTAGACACAGTGGATATGCCCTAGACACAGTGGATAATTGTGCCATAGACACAGTGGATATGCCCTAAACACAGTGGATATGCCCTAGACACAGTGGATATGCCCTAGACACAGTGGATATGTCCTAGACACAGTGGATATGCCCTAGACACAGTGGATATGCCCTGTGGATATGCCCTAGACACAGTGGATATGCCCTAGACACAGTGGATAATTGTGCCATAGACACAGTGGATATGCCCTATACACAGCGGATATGTCCTAGACACAGTGGATATGCCCTAGACATAGTGGATAATTGTGGCTTTGACATGTCGAGCCCTAGACACAGCGGATATGTCTAGCCCTGGACACAGCGGGTATGAATGAACTTATTCCGAAAGCCCTATAATAATAATAATAATAATAAATAATAATAATGGTATTTATATAGCGCTGAATCTTGTGCAGAGACAAATCAAAGCGCTTTCGCACCAGTCGTTCACACGCATGCATAACTCTAAAACTGTAGAAACTAAAGACAAGGAAGGGCAGGCAAGGGAGGCTATTTTGGGAAGAGGTGGGTTTTGAGGCCAGACTTGAAAGAGCTGAGAGTAGAGACTTGACGAAGCGAAAGTATATAAGACTATTTCTTCTCATTTCATTTTACTTTATTCGATTAAATTGATTCATTAACTTATTTATTCATTTTGTTTACATATCTCAAAAAAACAACAACAAAAACAAAACAAAACAAAAAAACAACAAAAAAAACCCATCATCAAATGGATTACAACACATATCGTGTCATCC
>NC_134897.1:47073961-47083961 GCF_041734735.1 Babylonia areolata
CACCTCCTTCCCCCCACACCCCACACCCACCCTGTTCCCATCGCAACCTGCCTCCTGTCCTCGTTCTCTCCGGTGCTTCACTCAGCTTAGCCCCCCCCCCCCCCCCCCCCCCGTGTACTTTGCTCCCAGGTCAACTTCACCTGTTTGGCACTGCCAGTATTTTGTTCACACTGTTTCTGTGCCTGTTTTGCCAACAGGCAGGGGATGGGGTGTGGGGTGGGGGTGTGAGGGGAGATAGATCGCAGAGTACGTTATAGGACTGTTTTGTTCTGTATGTAGATACTGATACACAGAGGCGGAAGTTGTTACTGATTGTTTGATTGATTGATTGATTAGACATATGGATGCATAGATGATTTGAAACAGTATGTATATGTTTGTTTGTGTGTGTGTGTGTGTGTGTGTGTGCGCGCGCGCGCGCGTGTGTGTGTGTGTGTGTGTGTGTGTGCGTGTGTGTGTGTGTGTTCGTGCGTGCGTGCATACGTGTGTCTTATGATATGAAATTGCTATTTGTTGACAAGATACGTGCTTCACTGCATTGTATGGTGCTGTTGGATAATCTTTATTGTCGAGCTGTATTGCGTCACGGTGTACAATGTCGTCATTGCATGGTGCTGTGGGACATTGTGTTGTATTGCGTCACGGTGTACAATGTCGTCACTGCATGGTGCTGTAGGAAATTGTGTTGTATTGCGTCACGGTGTACAATGTCGTCACTGCATGGTGCTGTAGGAAATTGTGTTGTAATGTGTCACGGTGTACAATGTCGTCATTGCATGGTGCTGTAGGACATTGTATTGTATTGCGTTACGGTGTACAATGTCGTCACTGCGAGGTGCTGTAGGAAATTGTGTTGTAATGTGTCACGATGTACAATGTCGTCACTGCATGGTGCTGTAGGATAGTGTGTTGTATTGCGTCACGGTGTACAATGTCGTCATTGCATGGTGCTGTAGGACATTGTATTGTATTGTGTTACGGTGTACAATGTCGTAACTGCATGGTGCTGTAGGAAATTGTGTTGTAATGTGTCACGGTGTACAATGTCGTCACTGCATGGTGCTGTAGGAAATTGTGTTGTATTGCGTCACGGTGTAAAATGTCGTCACTGCATGGTGCTGTAGGATAGTGTATTATATTGCGTTACGGTGTACAATGTCGTCACTGCATGGTGCTGTAAGAAATTGTGTTGCAATGTGTCACGGTGAACAATGTCGTCACTGCATGGTGCTGTAGGATAGTGTGTTGTATTGCGTCACGGTGTACAATGTCGTCACTGCATGGTGCTGTCAGATACTGTCGTGTTGTATGGCTTCATAATATATTGCGTCAGACTATATTGTATATTGTTATTGTGTTTATCGTTGGATACTGTCGCTTTGTATTGCGGTATAATGTATTGTGTCAGTAACGTCATATACTGTCATGCCTTGCAATATGTCGTTGCTGTAGTGCATAACACGGTCGTCAAACTGTTTACAAGTGAGAACTCACACCTGGACAAGCGCACTGACAGACAGCTTATCATCGAACACGTGAAAACGGATTTTCTTCGATATCAGCTTTACTAAAACAACAATCAAATTGTCAGAGAAATCAGAAGAAACAGAGCACAGTAAACCACACCTCACGCAGATAAATGTGAAACAATCTGAGGGTCACGCTGACCTAGGTGGTTCTACAAACAACTTTTATTACAGGCGTAAATTATGACAAAGCTGACGGCAGTCCTACATTCCATGATAGGTGTTGTGCAAACCACGTGGTACCTAGTTGACTACAACGTCATTGTAAAACAGAGACAGGTGGGGGCCGGGGGTCAGGGGGAGAGAGAGAGGGCGTGTGGGAGGGGGGGAGACACAAATTATCAGACAAATGTGAAAGGGTATCAGGAAGGCCGTAAAGCCCTGATAAAGCAATTAGAACAATAGATGCTTGTTTTGAGAGAAACGATGGGTAGAGAGAGAGAGACACACAGAGAGAGAGAGAGAGGGAGAGACAGAGAGAGAGAGAGGGAGAGACAGAGACAGAAACACAGACAGACAGACAGAGGAAAGAACATGAGATGGAGGTGGTCATATTTCTATGAAACATGAAACTGTATCTGGATTAACAACCAAGAGAGGCAAAACTGTTTCTGGATCTCTGTACGACAGTGATTAACAACCAAGAGAGGCAAAACTGTTTCTGGATCTCTGTACGACAGTGATTAACAACCAAGAGAGGCAAAACTGTTTCTGGATCTCTGTACGACAGTGATTAACAACCAAGAGAGGCAAAACTGTTTCTGGATCTCTGTACGACAGTGATTAACAACCAAGAGAGGCAAAACTGTTTCTGGATCTCTGTACGACAATGATTAACAACCAAGAGAGGCAGAACATGCAGTTATATTTTCGTAAATTGAACTACACGTATATGAGACTGCTTGTGCAAATGTATGATGATATATTTACAAGTGTGCTTACGTACACACATAAAACAATGCAGAGAGAAGGAGATTGAGAGGGACAGACAGACAGAGAGAGAGAGTGAGAGAGAGAGTCACCATAAGCCCATATAAAGGTGGAGCAGTACTGGAACCATTGTATAAAAATAAATGAAGACAACACTGAGGTAATTAAGAGACACTGATCAATACCAGTTCCCACACACACACACACACACACACACACACACACACACACACACACTCACTCACACGCACAGACACCACACAGCGATATATGCATACCCTCTCACTCTCTTTCTCACACACAGAGACAAGAATCAATTAAGGAAAGAGCCAAACAATCCCACAGTCCTTATGACGTCTATCAAACACGTCACGTCTATCAAATATGTCACGTCTATCAAACACGTCACACCCAATGCAGAACGTGCCATCAGAGGAAGTATCAAAATGAAGAACTATCAGATGTGCTGTCAGAATGAAGAACTGTCAGATGTGCTGTCAGAATGAAGAACTGTCAGATGTGCTGTCAGAATGAAGAACTGTCAGATGTGCTGTCAGAATGAAGAACTATCAGATGTGCTGTCAGAATGAAGAACTATCAGATGTGCTGTCAGAATGAAGAACTGTCAGATGTGCTGTCAGAATGAAGAACTATCAGATGTGCTGTCAGAATGAAGAACTGTCAGATGTGCTGTCAGAATGAAGAACTATCAGATGTGCTGTCAGAATGAGAGAACTGTCAGATGTGCTGTCAGAATGAAGAACTGTCAGATGTGCTGTCAGAATGAGAGAACTATCAGATGTGCTGTCAGAATGAAGAACTGTCAGATGTGCTGTCAGAATGAAGAACTATCAGATGTGCTGTCAGAATGAGAGAACTATCAGATGTGCTGTCAGAATGAGAGAACTGAAGAACTGTCAGATGTGCTGTCAGAATGAAGAACTATCAGATGTGCTGTCAGAATGAAGAACTATCAGATGTGCTGTCAGAATGAGAGAACTATCAGATGTGCTGTCAGAATGAGAGAACTGAAGAACTGTCAGATGTGCTGTCAGAATGAAGAACTATCAGATGTGCTGTCAGAATGAGAGAACTATCAGATGTGCTGTCAGAATGAGAGAACTGTCAGATGTGCTGTCAAAATGAGAGAACTATCAGATGTGCTATCAGAATGAAGAACTATCAGATGTGCTGTCAGAATGAGAGAACTATCAGATGTGCTGTCAAAATGAAGAACTATCAGATGTGCTATCAGAATGAACTACCAGTTGTACGATCAAAGTGAACAATCAAAATGAAGAATTGTCAGATGTACAATCAAAATGAAGAACTGTCAGATGAACAATCAAAATAATAAAGAACTTCGAGCTGTAAATCAAAATGAAGAACTATCAGATGTACAATCAGAATGAAGAACTGTCGGATGTACAATGAAAATAAGGAGCTATGAGCTGTACAATCAAAATGAAGAACTATGAGCTGTACAATCAAAATAAAGAACTATCAGATGTACAATCAAAATTAAGAACTATGAGATGTACAATCAAAATAAAGAACTGTCAGATGCACAATCAAAACGAAGAACTGTCAGATGTATAATCAAAATGAAGAACTATGAGATGTACAATCAAAATGGAGAACTTTGAGATGTATAATCAAAATGAAGAACTATCAGATGTACAGTCAGAATGATGAACCATGAGCTGTTCAATCCAAATAAAGAACTATGAGCTGTACAATCAAAATGAAGAACTATGAGCTGTACAATCAAAATAAAGAACTATCAGATGTACAATCAAAATGAAGAACTATGAGATGTACAATCAAAATAAAGAACTGTCAGATGCACAATCAAAACGAAGAACTGTCAGATGTATAATCAAAATGAAGAACTATGAGATGTACAATCAAAATGGAGAACTTTGAGATGTATAATCAAAATGAAGAACTATCAGATGTACAGTCAGAATGATGAACCATGAGCTGTTCAATCCAAATAAAGAACTATGAACTGTACATTCAAAATGAAGAACTATGAACTGTACATTCAAAATGAAGAACTATGAGCTGTACAATCAAAATGAAGAACTATGAGATGTACAATCAAAATGAAGAACTATCAGATGAACAGTCAAAATGAAGAACTATCAGATGAACAGTCAAAATGAAGAACTATGAACTGTACATTCAAAGTGAAGAACTATCAGATGTACAATCAAAAGGAAGAACTACCAGATGTACAATCAAAATGAAGAACAAAAGGAAGAACTACCAGATGTACAATCAAAATGAAGAACTACCAGATGTACAATCAAAATGAAGAACAAAAGGAAGAACTACCAGATGTACAATCAAAATGAAGAACTATCAGATGTACAATCAAAATGAAGAACTACCAGATGTACAATCAAAATGAAGAACAAAAGGAAGAACTACCAGATGTACAATCAAAAGGAAGAACTACCAGATGTACAATCAAAATGAAGAACTATCAGCTGTACAATCAAAATGAACTATCAGATGTACAATCAAAATGAAGAACTATCAGATGCACAATCAAAATGAAGAATTATCAGATGTACAATCAAAATGACGAACTACCAGATGTACAATCAAAATGAAGAATTATCAGATGTACAATCAAAATGAACTATCAGATGTACAATCAAAATGAAGAATTATCAGATGTACAATCAAAATGAAGAACTACCAGATGTACAATCAAAATGAAGAATTATCAGATGTACAATCAAAATTAACTATCAGATGCACAATCAAAAGGAAGAATTATCAGATGCACAATCAAAAGGAAGAACTATCAGATGTACAATCAAAATTAACTATCAGATGTACAATCAAAAGGAAGAACTATCAGATGCACAATCAAAATGAAAAATTATCAGATGTACAATCAAAATGAACTATCAGCTGTACAATCAAAATGAAGAATTATCAGATGTACAATCAGAATGAATTATCAGCTGTACAATCAAAATGAAGAATTATCAGATGCACAATTAAAATGAAGAACTTTCAGATGCATAATCAAAATGAACTATCAGCTGTACAATCAAAATGAAGAATTATCAGATGTACAATCAAAATGAAGAATTATCAGATGTACAATCAAAATGAACTATCAGATGTACAATCAAAATGAAGAACTATCAGATGCACAATCAGAATGAAGAATTATCAGATGCACAATCAAAATGAAGAATTATCAGATGCACAATTAAAATGAAGAACTTTCAGATGCATAATCAAAATGAACTATCAGCTGTACAATCAAAATGAAGAATTATCAGATGTACAATCAAAATGAAGAATTATCAGATGTACAATCAAAATGAACTATCAGATGTACAATCAAAATGAAGAACTATCAGATGCACAATCAGAATGAAGAATTATCAGATGCACGATCAAAATGAACAATCAAATGTACATGGGAACAAACACACTGACGGCGGTGACGTCAGGCAAGAAGCATATGTTCACAGGAACAGTTATATACGGCACTGAATTGGCGGCGCGCTTCGCGGACACATCAAAGAAACAAAGTACAACGCCACACACACACACACACACACACACACACAACCAAACCAAACAAATGCACAAAAACGCACATAAGCTAACAAGTTTCAGTTTCAGATTCAGGTGTGGGGACTGACCGATATCGCGACACCACATCTGCTTAACAAAAGGGGGGGGGGGAGGGGGAAAGGGGGGGGGGAAAGGGGCAGATGCCCTTTCAGGTCCAGCTACACATGAACGCTGATCAGCCCCCCCACCCCACCCCTCCTACCCCTACCTTTCGTGTAAAACAGTAGCCTGAACTACAAGATGACAAATAAACAATTTAAACAAAATGAAAGACATCAAAATCAAATGAAAAAGAAAGATACTAGAAAGCCGATAATTGAAACAAACAAACAAAACAAAACACAAACAGACAAACCGAATCGTGAAGAATCAAATGACATGCGGCTTGACAAACGATTTAGGATAACTGGTGAAATCTGTTAATGAGCTTTGTCTAATGAAGCAGTGGGCAAGTAATGACGTCACATCCACAATGCTGACGTCACGTGTTGCCAGTTCCCATGGAAGTAAAGGTGACGTCTTCTGCCAAACAACACGCACCACCCACCTCCACCCACCCACACCTCACACTCCTTATCGCAGGTGTGTGTCAGTGAGTGGGGGTCACTATGTGTGTGGGGGGTAGGGGGGCGTGGGGGGTGGGTTGAAGTGAGGTCACTGGGTGTGGGGGGTAGGGGGCGTGGGGGGTGAGGTGAAGTGAGGTCACTGGGTGTGGGGGTGGGGTGAAGTGAGGTCACTGGGTGTGGGGGGTAGGGGGGCGTGGGGGGGTGGGGTGAAGTGAGGTCACTGGGTGTGGGGGTGGGGTGAAGTGAGGTCACTGGGTGTGGGGGTGGGGTGAAGTGAGGTCACTGGGTGTGGGGGGTAGGGGGGCGTGGGGGGTGGGGTGAAGTGAGGTCACTGGGTGTGGGGTCAGTGTGTTTGGGCTTGGGGTCAATCAGAGAAGAGGTCAGTTGGTGTTGGGGTCGTGTGTGGTGTGCTTCAGTGTGGTGTGGTGAATTCTTCTCGAATGTTCCTCACAACATGGTGTGGTGTGGTGTGAAGTGGTGTGGTGTGGAGTGGTGTTGTGTGGAGTGGTGTGGGGATGGTGTTGGGGTCGTGTGTGGTGTGGTTTAGTGAAATCTTCTGGAATGTTCCTCAGAATATGGTGTAGTGTTGTGTGGTGTGGTGTGGTGTGTGGAGTGGTGTGGGTGAGATGTGGTGTAATGTGGTGTGGTGTGGTGTGGGGATGGTGCGGTGTGGTGTGGTGTGTGGATGGTACGGTGTGGTGCGGTGTGGTGTGGTGCGGTGTGGGATGTGGTGTGGTGTGGTGTGGTGTGGTGCGGTGCGCTGCGGTGTGGGGTGTGGTGTGGTGTGGTATGGTGTGATGTGGTGTGGTGTGGTGTGGTGTGGTGTGTGGAGTGGTATGGTGTGGTGTGTGGCGTGGTGTGGTGTGGTGTGGGGATGGTGTGGTGTGGGGTGTGGTGTGGTGTGGTATGGTGTGATGTGGTGTGGTGTGGTGTGGTGTGTAGAGTGGTATGGTGTGGTGTGTGGCGTGGTGTGGTGTGGGGATGGTGTGGTGTGGTGTAGTGAGGTGTGGTGTGGTGTGTGGAGTGGTGTGGTGTGGTGTGGGGATGGTGTGGTGTGGTGTGGTGTGGGGATGGTGTGGTGTGGTGTGGTGTGGGGATGGTGTAGTGTAGTGTGGTGTGCTGTGGTGTGAAGTGGTGTGGTGTGATGTGGTGTGGTGCTGGGGTCATCTCCGGGGTCACAGCCTGCCTGGGGTCACCGTGACATTCTGCAACACAGCACACAGAGGTCATCACGTGATGACCCCACTGCCAAAGCCTCAGTCATCATCGTCATCGCGCCATCATCATCATCATCATCATTTGAGGGTGTTGTCTTCACGTTGTACAGAAAGTGTCACCATTTTGTGCATTGTGAGCATTGGAAATATGACATTCTCCTTAAACCAGTCTGTTTACATACAGCATACCTTCCTTTGTTAAGTCTGAGCAAAATTAGATATGATCGTTTACTGGGAAACCATCATGGAACCAAAAAAGTGTAAAAGAACTGGTTTCAAATTAGAATTTGTCATAATATTTTAGATACAAAATTCTGAAGAAAATGGGTGATACAACCAGTGACATTTGTGATTTTTTTTGTTGTTGTAAAAATGGGACAGGTACAGTAAAACATTATCTCTGGTTTTGCAGGTTCTCCCAATTGTATTGGAAAGAACAAGGGAAAGTGTTGAAGGAAAGAAGTGATAATTACTCATGTATTAAGTTAAGTTGTCCTGTGGAGCAATGCCGGTATAAAGTGAAAAAAGGGATCATTGTCCTGTGCAGCAATGCCGGTGTAAAGTGAAAAAAGGGATCATTGTCCTGTGGAGCAATGCCAGTGTAAAGTGAAAAAAGGGATCATTGTCCTGTGGAGCAATGCCAGTGTAAAGTGAAAAAAGGGATCATTGTCCTGTGGAGCAATGCTGGTGTAAAGTGAAAAAAGGGATCATTGTCCTGTGGAGCAATGCCGGTGTAAAGTGAAAAAAGGGATCATTGTCCTGTGGAGCAATGCCGGTATAAAGTGAAAAAAGGGCTCCTTGTCCTGTGGAGCAATGCCGGTGTAAAGTGAAAAAAGGGATCATTGTCCTGTGGAGCAATGCCAGTGTAAAGTGAAAAAAGGGATCATTGTCCTGTGGAGCAATGCCGGTGTAAAGTGAAAAAAGGGATCATTGTCCTGTGGAGCAATGCCAGTGTAAAGTGAAAAAAGGGATCATTGTCCTGTGGAGCAATGCCGGTGTAAAGTGAAAAAAGGGATCATTGTCCTGTGCAGCAATGCCAGTGTAAAGTGAAAAAAGGGCTCCTTGTCCTGTGCAGCAATGCCAGTGTAAAGTGAAAAAAGGGATCATTGTCCTGTGGAGCAATGCCAGTGTAAAGTGAAAAAAGGGATCATTGTCCTGTGGAGCAATGCCAGTGTAAAGTGAGAAAAGGGATCATTGTCCTGTGGAGCAATGCCGGTGTAATCTGGAAGGGAACAGGGGACTGGGGATTGGATTCACGCTTCGTTTCACTCCCTCATCAATCTGTCATTGCTCTAGGGACGTCAGAGAGAGAGAGACAGAGAGAGAGAGGGGGAGGAGAGAGAAGGGGGGGGGGGGGAGAGAGAGACAGAGGGAGGGGGGGATGGTGGAAGGAGAAGAGAGTGAGACAGCTGCATGTATGTGTGAACCTACGAGAGTGCGTGTTTGTGTATCCATTGTACACGTGAACCCAACACACACACACACACATACATACACACACACACACACACACACACACACACACACACACACACATACATACACACACACACACGCATATATATATATATATATATATATATATATATATATATATATATATATATATATATGCTGTCATCGAAGATAAGGATGGCAAGCTACTGACAGATAGTGAAGAAGTCCTGAAGAGGTGGACAGAATACTGCGACGGCCTCTACAACTACCAGCTCAATCCAGACTCATCCATATTGCAGGACAACCTACGATCCACAGACAGTGAGGAAAATCTCCAAGTATTGAAGGAGGAGGTTGAGGCTGCAATACAGAGTCTGAAGCCAGAGAAATCCCCAGGAGTGACAACGTCCCATCTGAGCTTTTGAAGTACGGAGGGAAGGAGACCGCAGAAGCACTAACAATGCTATGTCAGAAGATCTGGACAGAAAAGAAGTGGCCAACAGAATGGACCCAATCACTGGTGATTCCTCTACCCAAGAAGGGAAACCTCAAGCAATGTCAAAACTACAGGACTATAAGTCTGATTAGCCACCCAAGCAAAGTCATGCTCTGCATGATCCTCAACCGATTGAAATCCAAGGCTGAGGAGCTGCTATCAGAAGAACAAGCAGGCTTTAGATAAGGGCGGAGCACTGTCGAACAAATATTCAACTGT
>NC_134897.1:47088961-47118961 GCF_041734735.1 Babylonia areolata
CGTCAGTCTGGAAAGTCCACAAGGAAGTCAACCATATCTGCGGGCAGGATGACGTCTTCTGCGGACCACATTGGTTCCCAGGTGTCATCAACGTCGATCCATCCATGTCCATTGCTTGCTGCTGGAACATCAGAAATGGGTTCGAGAGCCCTTTTCCAAATGGCAACTTGATAGTTTGAAGAGTTTGTTTGCAAGGAGGCATGCTTGCCATGTCAACGTTGTGGTTTGCATTCAATGGCTCATCTCCACATCTCTCCTTGAGTAGCTGGTGTCGGAGGTCATTGACACTGGTGAAACAATGTCTGCCGTACACAGGTGAAGGTCTCAAGATCGGCTTTGACTTCTTCAGCGATGGCCCATGTATCTCCAAGGCGGGCAATTGTTTCCACAAATCTTGGATTCTGCTGAAGAACTTTGATGGGTTTTATTTTCCCAATGCCCTTGAACGCACTTGTGTCGCAGCCGGTATAAGCATGAAGAGCCAGGAAGGCGGTGCAGTGCTGTTGCCTGCATGCTTTTGCGATGTCAGTGACGTTGATGAGCCGCTGTTTGTGCCCCATTCCTGTGTCGAACAGAATCACCACGTCCTTCAGCTGCAGAGCGAAGTGCAGGAGAATGAAGAACATGTCCGAGTCGGGACTCTTGACGCAGACAAACCTGTAGCCATTCCGTTCAGCGTACGCACAGTAGAGGGCAACTCTAGAATCTGTCTCTTCTTGTGTGGATTTGAGCGTTGCGATTGGCATCCTTGTTGTCTTCAGCTCATCTGCCGATTGCAGCAGGAAGGTTTCTCCCTCACATATCAACATGACTTTTCTGTCCCTGGAATTTTGGCGCATTCTCATCTTTACTCCAAACGTCGAGTAATACTTGGGTGAGGTGCTTCTTATTTTCTTTGTTTGACAGAAACGTCTTCCAGTCTGCAGGACGCTTGGTGCTTTCTCCTTTCACGATGATCTTATCGCCAGTGCCTCTCCTTTTCCTTTCCATCGCTTTGATTGAGTACGTTTTGTACATGTCTGTACTGAACACCACGTCCGTTCCTTTTGGCAGCATGTCAAATATCTTCTGGTTGATGTCCCTGAAATTGGAAGGAAGCTGCTGCAAGCAGTGAAACACTGCATTGCCATCAATCACAACCAGCGTCGCATTATGGGGATGTAGAGCGGCATCTTCCATATCTTTGGTGAGGTAGTTGAACTCTTTTGCTTTGTCGGTCTTGGCAAGGAAATTGTCAGCAGTGGCAATACTGTAAGGTACAGGAGTAAGTTGGTATATCATCAACTGTTTCAGATCGAGTTGAACACCTGCTTCCTGTGCCTTCAGAAGGAGTTGAAAGGCAATGTTCCCTTGTTGTTTGTATTTCACAACCTTCTTCTTGGTAGTCTTCATGTGGACGGTTTTGTTCATCGGTGCCATCGTTTTCAGGTTTAGCCGCTTGACTGGTTCAAAGAAATGGTCATTTGCCATCAGTCTCTGCGTGATGAACGCCTCCTTCGTGGCTTTACCAGTTTTTTTTTCTACCCTCAACACATGATGCTGAATGCCAGCTGGGACAGATGCTCCAGATGACAAGGCGATGAGTTTGACCGAGGCTTCCTCACAGAAAGGGTCGATGAAACTTTTGATTGCATCCTGATTCTTCATGACGTTACTTTCGCTCTTCAGTCTCTCAGAAAGACACAAGTCACGATGTCTACTGCCAACCTCATCACCTTGTGCCATGCCAACCATGTTGAGAGTTGCATGAAGATACTTTGACCTCTCATGGGTTGTCCTGACCCATCTGTGGTAGGCCTCCTGGTTGGACAGCAGTCCCGTGAGACCAGCGCCACCTCCGCCAGCTCCTCCTTGGCTTTTGGCGTGCTTCATAAACGTTTCTTCCATGGTCTTGTCCACTGCATAGCGATTGCCAGGAATGAAGGACCTTGCCACGCTGAAGGCACCTCTGTGCAGCATCTCCTTGGCTCCAGGATGTGACAAGTCAATGTTTGCCAAGAAGACTGAGAAGAAGGTCAGGTAGCGTGTGTAGTTTTGTCCATCAAAACTGAAGAAGAGGTGTGGCATTTGGGACATCGTTTGTGCGTAGAGCAGGAAGTCGATTTTGACAGCCTCAAGGAGCGCAAGGACAAGCCATACATGATCGATGTACGACAACCAAAATTGTGCAGTTGGTCCAAAGGCTCCTTCTCTGACTCTATCTCTGAACTGTTCGTACTCTGCCATAAAACTGGCGATAGCTTCATCTTGCTGAAGCTCAGTCAACGTCTCTTTTGAGAAGAAACATGAGGCTGTCTGGAGTTTGATCATGCTGTGTTCTGACAGTGTCGGAAATGACGTGTCTTCATCTCTGATTTCAAGATATCTTTCCAGCACCGAGTGTTCTGGACTCTCAAGCATTGTCTTATGGCAGAACAATGCTCGTTCATAATGTTTGCCAGACGGCACCCCTTGCAGAGAACCAGAAGAGATCAGGCCTGCCTCCAGAAGGATACCTCCGAACCCAGAACCATCCAGCTTTTTCCCAAGCATCTTGAGGTATGCACAGGCAAGGTGGAATGTACCGATCAGAATGATATGCTTCTTGTACTGGTCAGACTGGCTCCAGATGATCGGGTAGGCTTTCATACAAACCCCAAGATCAAACGTAGTGATAACGTACTCTTGTCCAACCTCTCTCGTGGCCTCCTCTGCAAGTCTCAAGCACTCCTGGACTGTCTTGTACTCGGTGACTGGGTGATGGATCACAGGGTAGTAGTCCAATGTCGTCTTCTTTGCCGCGTTAATGGTAATAATGTCAGAACGTTTATTCAACATGGCTCAAAAGTCACAATAATACTTTCATGTTTCACCCTCGTGGTTCCGCACCGCTTGAAACACTTTCCCCATGTAATCTTTCACTATAGTATAGAGTCTTTCGTTTCATAAAGAACACACACACACACACACGCACACACACACACACACACACACACACACACACACACACACACACACACACACACACACACACACACACACACACACAATGTGCTCACACTTGGAAAGTGCACATAAACTTTTTTTTCAATAAAAAGACCAATATGAATTTGTAAAGAATTAAACTGGCGTTGAAGCCAAATAGGGGGTAGGGGAGATAAACCGGCGGCAGAGGACAGCAGAATAGGCCCATGGTGATGTGGCATAGCTCAAACGAATCACAAGAGAATGTTCTTTGAAACTGTAGTGTACTTTGTTTCTAATAAGTTACACAGTTTTCGAGAGAGACAGTTTATTGCAAACATTTAGGCAAATTCACAGTTCGCAACGTGTGACAGACGGTGGGTACACACGCAGCTTCACTGCGGTCACTTTATTACATATATTGTCGTTCTGATTATGGCGTATCGTGTAGAAGGCATTACTGTCAACAAAAACATAAAGGAAATTCTTGTAGCTCAAATAACAAAGACACGGGTGATCACCAAACGTATGGAAGGTTTTGGACCGACGAAAAGCAGCCGCGGCACCTGAGATGGGTACCCTTCAAAATTAAACCAGAAGGGACAGTGAGTCCCAAAATTTTTTATGTTAACATGATTTTTCGTGATCTATACACTCTAAAGCACCAAAAAATATATATGACAAATTTATTAGGGGGGATGGTGGTGAAAGGTGGACCGTTTCTCCTGACAGACAAAATTCTGATCATTTGTATTCCATGTCTTGAGAGAGAGACAGACAGACAGAGAAAATGACAATGACAAATATTTGATTGGGGGCAGAATGGATAAGCTGGAAGCTTCTTTGCACCATGCCCTCATATACGCATACACATACATACGAACAATACGAACAATGAAATAAGTGTGAATAAATAAATGACATAGAACAAATCAAATAGATGATAACAGATAGACAGATGGATGAAATGAAGAATACACTTACGGAAACATGAAAATCATACAAAATAATTGCCACATGAAAATCTTCAAACACACACGTGTGCACATACAGGTATCATACACATGCACTCCAGCACACAAGCACATAGACATGCACACACATACTTACACTGCGAGAGACAGAGAGAGAAAGACAGAGAGAGGGAGACAGACAGACAGACAGAGGGAGACAGACAGACAGACAGACAAACAGACAGACGGACAGACAGACAGACAGACACCTACTGGGTGTCGTTGTCAAGGTGGTGGTGCGAGGTTTGCGTGCCTCCATACAGCTGGCTGAAAACACCAATCGATCATCCAGTCAGTCAGTCAGTCAGTTCAGTCAGTTCATGTATCTACCAATATAGACATACCACCACCATTACCACCACTAACAACAACAAGAATAGCGATGATAATCTTGTTGATCCAAATGGTGATGGTGATGGTGATGGTGTGTGTGTGTGTGTGTGTGTGTGTGTGTGTGTGTGTGTGTGTTCTACAATTCTTATTAATATAATATACTGCTGAATAGCTCGGTGTTACTTATATGTCTGTGTACAGCTGTATGAAGGTATTTTATGTCCATTATCTTACTGTATTACATGTGTATGGTTGTGATTTTTTTTATGTGAAATTTGTATCAGCTTAATATGAAACACTCTATATTTTCATGATACATTGAATGACGTGATATTCGTTCATTGTTTTTGTCACACACACAGCAGATGAGGTTCTTGGATTGTGTGCTGTGTATTGTGTGTGGTGCAGTGTGTGTTGTGTGCTGTGTATTGTGTGTGTGGTGCAGTGTGTGTTGTGTGCTGTGTATTGTGTGTGGTGCAGTGTGTGTTGTGTGCTGTGTATTGTGTGTGGTGCAGTGTGTGTTGTGTGCTGTGTAACTGTGTGTGGTGCAGTGTGTGTTGTGTGCTGTGTATTGTGTGTGTGGTGCAGTGTGTGTTGTGTGCTGTGTATTGTGTGTGTGGTGCAGTGTGTGTTGTGTGCTGTGTACTGTGTGTGGTGCAGTGTGTGTTGTGTGCTGTGTACTGTGTGTGTGGTGCAGTGTGTGTTGTGTGCTGTGTAACTGTGTGTGGTGCAGTGTGTGTTGTGTGCTGTGTACTGTGTGTGTGGTACAGTGTGTGTTGTGTGCTGTGTATTGTGTGTGGTGCAGTGTGTGTTGTGTGCTGTGTACTGTGTGTGGTGCAGTGTGTGTTGTGTGCTGTGTATTGTGTGTGGTGCAGTGTGTGTTGTGTGCTGTGTGTGGTGCAGTGTGTGTTGTGTGCTGTGTATTGTGTGTGTGGTGCAGTGTGTGTTGTGTGCTGTGTACTGTGTGTGGTGCAGTGTGTGTTGTGTGCTGTGTATTGTGTGTGTGGTGCAGTGTGTGTTGTGTGCTGTGTACTGTGTGTGGTGCAGTGTGTGTTGTGTGCTGTGTACTGTGTGTGGTGCAGTGTGTGTTGTGTGCTGTGTACTGTGTGTGGTGCAGTGTGTGTTGTGTGCTGTGTATTGTGTGTGGTGCAGTGTGTGTTGTGTGCTGTGTATTGTGTGTGGTGCAGTGTGTGTTGTGTGCTGTGTACTTTGTGTGGTACAGTGTGTGTTGTGTGCTGTGTATTGTGTGTGGTGCAGTGTGTGTTGTGTGCTGTGTACTGTGTGTGTGGTGCAGTGTGTGTTGTGTGCTGTGTATTATGTGTGGTGCAGTGTGTGTTGTGTGCTGTGTATTATGTGTGGTGCAGTGTGTGTTGTGTGCTGTGTATTATGTGTGGTACAGTGTGTGTTGTGTGCTGTGTACTGTGTGTGTGGTGCAGTGTGTGTTGTGTGCTGTGTACTGTGTGTGTGTGGTGCAGTGTGTGTTGTGTGCTGTGTACTGTGTGTGTGGTGCAGTGTGTGTTGTGTGCTGTGTACTGTGTGTGGTGCAGTGTGTGTTGTGTGCTGTGTATTATGTGTGGTACAGTGTGTGTTGTGTGCTGTGTATTGTGTGTGTGGTACAGTGTGTGTTGTGTGCTGTGTACTGTGTGTGTGGTGCAGTGTGTGTTGTGTGCTGTGTACTGTGTGTGTGTGGTGCAGTGTGTGTTGTGTGCTGTGTATTGTGTGTGTGGTACAGTGTGTGTTGTGTGCTGTGTATTGTGTGTGGTACAGTGTGTGTTGTGTGCTGTGTATTGTGTGTGGTACAGTGTGTGTTATGTGCTGTGTATTGTGTGTGTGGTACAGTGTGTGTTGTGTGCTGTGTACTGTGTGTGGTACAGTGTGTGTTGTGTGCTGTGTACTGTGTGTGGTGCAGTGTGTGTTGTGTGCTGTGTACTGTGTGTGGTACAGTGTGTGTTGTGTGCTGTGTACTGTGTGTGTGGTGCAGTGTGTGTTGTGTGCTGTGTACTGTGTGTGGTGCAGTGTGTGTTGTGTGCTGTGTATTGTGTGTGTGGTGCAGTGTGTGTTGTGTGCTGTGCACTGTGTGTGTGGTGCAGTGTGTGTTGTGTGCTGTGTACTGTGTGTGTGGTGCAGTGTGTGTTGTGTGCTGTGTATTGTGTGTGTGGTGCAGTGTGTGTTGTGTGCTGTGTACTGTGTGTGTGGTGCAGTGTGTGTTGTGTGCTGTGTATTGTGTGTGGTACAGTGTGTGTTGTGTGCTGTGTATTGTGTGTGTGGTGCAGTGTGTGTTGTGTGCTGTGTATTGTGTGTGTGGTGCAGTGTGTGTTGTGTGCTGTGTACTGTGTGTGTGGTGCAGTGTGTGTTGTGTGCTGTGTACTGTGTGTGGTGCAGTGTGTGTTGTGTGCTGTGTATTGTGTGTGGTACAGTGTGTGTCGTGTGCTGTGTATTGTGTGTGGTGCAGTGTGTGTTGTGTGCTGTGTACTTTGTGTGGTACAGTGTGTGTTGTGTGCTGTGTATTGTGTGTGGTGCAGTGTGTGTTGTGTGCTGTGTACTGTGTGTGGTGCAGTGTGTGTTGTGTGCTGTGTATTGTGTGTGGTACAGTGTGTGTTGTGTGCTGTGTATTCTGTGTGGTGCAGTGTGTGTTGTGTGCTGTGTACTGTGTGTGTGGTGCAGTGTGTGTTGTGTGCTGTGTACTGTGTGTGTGGTGCAGTGTGTGTTGTGTGCTGTGTACTGTGTGTGGTGCAGTGTGTGTTGTGTGCTGTGTACTGTGTGTGGTGCAGTGTGTGTTGTGTGCTGTGTATTGTGTGTGGTACAGTGTGTGTTGTGTGCTGTGTACTGTGTGTGTGGTGCAGTGTGTGTTGTGTGCTGTGTACTGTGTGTGGTACAGTGTGTTTTGTGTGCTGTGTGCTGTGTGTGGTGCAGTGTGTGTTGTGTGCTGTGTACTGTGTGTGGTACAGTGTGTTTTGTGTGCTGTGTACTGTGTGTGGTGCAGTGTGTGTTGTGTGCTGTGTACTGTGTGTGGTGCAGTGTGTAATGTGTGCTGTGTACTGTGTGTGGTGCAGTGTGTGTTGTGTGCTGTGTATTGTGTGTGGTACAGTGTGTTTTGTGTGCTGTGTATTGTGTGTCTGGTGCAGTGTGTAGTGTGTGCAGTGTTCTGTGTGTGGTACAGTGTGTTTTGTGTGCTGTGTATTGTGTGTGTGGTGCAGTGTGTAGTGTGTGCTGTGTACTGTGTGTGGTGCAGTGTGTAATGTGTGCTGTGTACTGTGTGTGGTGCAGTGTGTGTTTTGTGCTGTGTACTGTGTTTGGTGCAGAGTGTTTTGTGTGCTGTGTACTGTGTGTGGTACAGTATGTGTTGTGTGCTGTGTATTGTGTGTGGTGCAGTGTGTGTTGTGTGCTGTGTACTGTGTGTGGTGCAGTGTGTGTTGTGTGCTGTGTACTGTGTGTGGTGCAGTGTGTGTTGTGTGCTGTGTACTGTGTGTGGTGCAGTGTGTGTTGTGTGCTGTGTACTGTGTGTGTGGTACAGTGTGTGTTGTGTGCTGTGTATTGTGTGTGGTGCAGTGTGTGTTGTGTGCTGTGTACTGTGTGTGGTGCAGTGTGTGTTGTGTGCTGTGTACTGTGTGTGGTGCAGTGTGTGTTGTGTGCTGTGTATTGTGTGTGGTACAGTGTGTGTTGTGTGCTGTGTATTGTGTGTGGTGCAGTGTGTGTTGTGTGCTGTTTACTGTGTGTGTGTGTGATGCAGTGTGTGCTGTGTACTGTGTGTGGTACAGTGTGTGTTGTGTGCTGTGTACTGTGTGTGATGCAGTGTGTGTTGTGTGCTGTGTACTGTGTGTGTGGTGCAGTGTGTGTTGTGTGCTGTGTACTGTGTGTGGTACAGTGTGTTTTGTGTGCTGTGTGCTGTGTGTGGTGCAGTGTGTGCTGTGTACTGTGTGTGGTACAGTGTGTGTTGTGTGCTGTGTACTGTGTGTGATGCAGTGTGTGTTGTGTGCTGTGTGCTGTGTGTGGTACAGTGTGTGTTGTGTGCTGTGTATTGTGTGTGGTACAGAGTGTTTTGTGTGCTGTGTACTGTGTGTGGTGCAGTGTGTGTTGTGTGCTGTGTATTGTGTGTGGTGCAGTGTGTGTTGTGTGCTGTGTACTGTGTGTGGTGCAGTGTGTGTTGTGTGATGTGTATTGTGTGTGTGGTGCAGTGTGTGTTGTGTGCTGTGTACTGTGTGTGGTGCAGTGTGTAATGTGTGCTGTGTACTGTGTGTGGTGCAGTGTGTGTTGTGTGCTGTGTATTGTGTGTGGTACAGTGTGTTTTGTGTGCTGTGTATTGTGTGTCTGGTGCAGTGTGTAGTGTGTGCAGTGTTCTGTGTGTGGTACAGTGTGTTTTGTGTGCTGTGTATTGTGTGTGTGGTGCAGTGTGTAATGTGTGCTGTGTACTGTGTGTGGTGCAGTGTGTAATGTGTGCTGTGTACTGTGTGTGGTGCAGTGTGTGTTTTGTGCTGTGTACTGTGTTTGGTGCAGAGTGTTTTGTGTGCTGTGTACTGTGTGTGGTACAGTATGTGTTGTGTGCTGTGTATTGTGTGTGTGGTACAGTGTGTAATGTGTGCTGTGTATTGTCTGTGGTGGAGTGTGTGTTGTGTGCTGTGTACTGTGTGTGTGGTACAGTGTGTGTTGTGTGCTGTGTATTGTGTGTGGTGCAGTGTGTGTTGTGTGCTGTGTACTGTGTGTGTGGTGCAGTGTGTAATGTGTGCTGTGTACTGTGTGTGTGGTACAGTGTGTGTTGTATGCTGTGTATTGTGTGTGGTGCAGTGTGTGTTGTGTGCTGTTTATTGTGTGTGGTGCAGTGTGTGTTGTGTGCTGTGCTGTAATGTGTGTGGTGCAGTGTGTGTTGTGTGCTGTGTACTGTGTGTGGTGCAGTGTGTGTTGTGTGCTGTGTATTGTGTGTGGTACAGTGTGTGTTGTATGCTGTGTACTGTGTGTGGTGCAGTGTGTGTTGTGTGCTGTGTACTGTGTGTGTGGTACAGTGTGTGTTGTGTGCTGTGTGTGGTGCACTGTGTGTTGTGTGCTGTTTACTGTGTGTGGTGCAGTGTGTGTTGTGTGCTGTGTACTGTGTGTGGTGCAGTGTGTGTTGTGTGCTGTGTATTGTGTGTGGTACAGTGTGTGTTGTATGCTGTGTACTGTGTGTGGTGCAGTGTGTGTTGTGTGCTGTGTACTGTGTGTGTGGTACAGTGTGTGTTGTGTGCTGTGTGTGGTGCAGTGTGTGTTGTGTGCTGTGTACTGTGTGTGTGGTGCAGTGTGTGTTGTGTGCTGTGTACTGTGTGTGGTGCAGTGTGTGTTGTGTGCTGTGTACTGTGTGTGGTGCAGTGTGTGTTGTGTGCTGTGTATTGTGTGTGGTACAGTGTGTGTTGTGTGCTGTGTGTGGTGCAGTGTGTGTTGTGTGCTGTTTACTGTGTGTGTGTGTGGTGCAGTGTGTGCTGTGTACTGTGTGTGGTACAGTGTGTGTTGTGTGCTGTGTACTGTGTGTGATGCAGTGTGTGTTGTGTGCTGTGTACTGTGTGTGGTACAGTGTGTTTTGTGTGCTGTGTGCTGTGTGTGGTGCAGTGTGTGTTGTGTGCTGTGTATTGTGTGTGGTACAGAGTGTTTTGTGTGCTGTGTATTGTGTGTGGTGCAGTGTGTGTTGTGTGCTGTGTATTGTGTGTGGTACAGAGTGTTTTGTGTGCTGTGTACTGGTGTGGTGCAGTGTGTGTTGTGTGCTGTGTATTGTGTGTGGTGCAGTGTGTGTTGTGTGCTGTGTATTGTGTGTGGTGCAGTGTGTGTTGTGTGCTGTGTACTGTGTGTGGTACAGAGTGTTTTGTGTGCTGTGTATTGTGTGTGGTGCAGTGTGTGTTGTGTGCTGTGTACTGTGTGTGGTGCAGTGTGTGTTGTGTGCTGTGTACTGTGTGTGTGGTGCAGTGTGTGTTGTGTGCTGTGTAACTGTGTGTGGTGCAGTGTGTGTTGTGTGCTGTGTACTGTGTGTGTATGGTGCAGTGTGTGTTGTGTGCTGTGTATTGTGTGTGTGGTGCAGTGTGTGTAGACCTGACTAAGGCCTTCGACACGGTGAACCGCCGTGGTCTGCGGAAGATCCTCATAAAGTTTGGCTGCCCAGAGAGCCTAATCCAGCTGATTGCGTCATTCCAATATGGCATGCAGGCAAGAGTACAGGAAAATACTGACATGTCGGATCCGTTCCCTGTGGTAAATAGAATGAAGCAGGGCTGCGTCCTGGCACCCACACTGTTCTCCATTCTCTTCTCTGCCATGCTGATTGACGCCTTCCAAGACTGTGACTGGGGCATCTACATTCAGTTTCGCACAGATGGCAAACTTTTCAACTTGCAGTGACTCCACGCCAGGTCCAGGGTGTTTGAGGCACTGCTGAGATTCCCTCTTCGCTGATGACTGCACGCTTGCTGCACACACCAGTGAGGACATGCAGTTCATTATGGACAGGTTCTCAACCTCCTGCAGGCGCTCTGGACTCACCATCAGCCTCAGCAAGACCGAGTCCATGTACCAACCAGCTAGCTCACAGAACGCCAGTGCCTCTCCCCAACCTGCAATCAAGATCGATGACACAGAGATCAAGTCAGTCGACAAGTTTTGCTACCTGGGCAGCACCCTATGCAACAATGGAGCACTTGATGCAGAAGTGACGCTGCGCATCGCCAAGGCCAGCTCCGCCTTTAGCAGACTCAACAACAGGCTGTGGAACAACAAAGGCATCAGGCCATTAAGGAGAAGTGTGAGCGAAACAAGCCGGGCTCAATTTCTCGAGACGTTTTCCCTAGCAACACCTGTGGGAAGTGCAACGAAGTATTGTCCTCTGGCAGAATTCTCTAGATAAATCCAGTCGGATTGGTACACAATTTTACAGTTGTGTGTGTGCATGTACTCAAGGCCTGACTAAGTGTGTTGGGTTGTGCTGCACTCAAGGCCTGACTAAGTGTGTTGGGTTGTGCTGCACTCAAGGCCTGACTAAGCGTGTTGGGTTGTGCTGCACTCAAGGCCTAAGCGTGTTGGGTTGTGCTGCACTCAAGGCCTGACTAAGTGTGTTGGGTTGTGCTGCACTCAAGGCCTGACTAAGTGTGTTGGGTTGTGCTGCACTCAAGGCCTAAGCGTGTTGGGTTGTGCTGCACTCAAGGCCTGACTAAGCGTGTTGGGTTGTGCTGCACTCAAGGCCTGACTAAGTGTGTTGGGTTGTGCTGCACTCAAGGCCTGACTAAGTGTGTTGGGTTGTGCTGCACTCAAGGCCTAAGCGTGTTGGGTTGTGCTGCACTCAAGGCCTGACTAAGCGTGTTGGGTTGTGCTGCACTCAAGGCCTAAGCGTGTTGGGTTGTGCTGCTGGTCATGCATCTGCTTAGCAGATGTGGAAAAGTGTACAATGGATTTGTCTGAACGCAGTGATGCCTCTTTGAGAAACCGAAACTGAAAAATGAAACGGTATTGTGTTGTGTATTGTGTACGGTACAGTATGTAGTGTGTGTCGTATTGTGTATTGTGTAGTGTGTGTATGCTGTGTATTTTGTAGAGTGTTGTTGTGTTGTGTACTGTGTATTGTTTAGTATTGTGTACTGTGTATTGTGCAGTGTGTTGTGTACTGTGTATTGTGTAACTTGTGTACTGTGTAGCGTGTTATGTACTGTGTATTGTGCAGTGTGTTGTGTACTGTGTATTGTGCAGTGTGTTGTGTACTGTGTATTGTGTAACTTGTTGTGTACTGTGTATTGTGTGTGTGTGTGTGTGTGTGTGTGTGTGTGTGTGTGTGTTGTGTAACTTGTTGTGTACTGTGTATTGTGTAACTTGTTGTGTACTGTGTAGCGTGTTATGTACTGTGTAGCGTGTTATGTACTTTGTATTGTGTAGTGTGTTGTGTACTGTGTAGCGTTTTGTGTACTGTGTTACATGTTGTGTACTTTTTATTGTGTAGTGTGTTTTGTACTGGGTAGCGTGTTGTGTACTGTGTAATGTGTAGCGTGTTGTGTACTGTGTAGCGTGTGGTGTACTGTGTAATGTGTAGCGTGTTGTGTACTTTGTATTGTGTAATGTGTTGTGTACTGAGTAGCGTGATGTGCACTGTGTAATGTGTAGTTTGCTGTGTAGCGTGTTGTGTACTGTACTGTGTAGCGTACTGTGTACTGTGTAATGTCTATTGTGCAGGTGTAGTGTGTCCTGTGTAGCGTGTAGTGTGTAACATGTGACATGTGTGTACCTGGACAACGGCCGTCGCTACCTTTGTCACCTTTCTGGCCCCGTGGACCTGTCTCACACACACACACACACACACACACACACACACACACACACACACACACACACACACAATTACTATGCATTTTCATTTTCAATAGATACATAGCCATGCATTCTGAGAAACAGAGGTAGAAGGAGAGAGAGAGAGAGAGAGAGGGGGGGGGGGGAGTCAGGGAAGCTACAGTGTATTTTCCGTAACATCTGCGATTAGAATAGAATAGAATGGAATATGTCTTTATTACTAAATGTACCGGGGTCACAAGGAATATTGGGGGGGATAGTACAGAACAAGATACGAACATAAACAAAGACACAGCAGAAATTAGGATACATACAAGTGCATGTCAATATAAAATGTGTGCATACTCACTCATGCACGCACTGCACACACACACACACACACACACACACACACACACACACACACACACACGCACGCACTAACGCACGCACACACAAACTCTCACACACACACAAACTCTCTCTCTCTCTCTCTCTCTCTCTCTCTCTCTCACACACACACACACACACACACAAACTCTCTCTCACACACACACAAACTCACTCTCTCTCTCTCTGTCTCTCACACACACACGCGCGCGCGCGCGCGTTTTAACAGAAACTGCATATCACATGTGAATGGGGTTGATGACTAGATTTTAGGTAGATGGTTGTTGATTGCGCAATTCTATTTATCATACTGGATTTGTTCGAGAGACAGGGCATTGACTGCTTTGGGGGAAAAGCTATTGGCGAAGCGACTGGTTTTCGTCCTAAAACTTCGACCAAAGGGGAGCATCTCGAAAAATGATCTCCCTCGGAAGTTTTGCACGTGAACTTAGGTGTATCCCGTGATGTTGAAGTTGATCAGGGCTAACTAGCGTATTCGGATCATGCCAAAGCCAGGTGTCCGCTCTTTTTACAGTTCTTTGACAGGGAACGCAATGTGCCGTGTTAGGATCATGCAATGCGCAATGTTAGGATCATGCAATGCGCCGTGTTAGGATCAGTGAATACACTTTGACGCCTCCTTGAAACTGAAACTCACTTTTTGGTGATGTTGGAGGAATCAAGGTGAACTTTATTCCCATGTTATGATTGTCATATTTATGCTGAACCGTTTCATTTCCAGGATCTCAGGACCCACACTCCTCACTCTTTGCACCTCCTCATTTACACAACACAGTTAATGCATTCCTGTACGCCATTTGTATGTTACGTTTTGAATGATTTATCTTTGTTTTTTAACACGTCTACTACATGTATGTGCTGCGGAAGAAAAAAAAATCATTTTTCTGATCGACAATAAAATGGATGAACCTTGAATCTCGACGATTGCACTTTAGTCTGGTCAAAGGGAGATTAACGCTCACTTGCGAACGAGCCTCGAGTTAACATAGTTGTTTCCCTTGAAACTTAAAACTGTGTGTGTGTGTGTTCGTTCTTTAGTTTAGCGTCTTTTCACTACCAGTAATATTGGACGATTAAAAAAATAAATTAAAAGAGAGAGAGAGAGAGAGAGAGAGAGGGAGGGGGGGGGGGGGGGAGAGGGGAGAGAAGAAGAGGAAAATAGAAAAGGTATAAAACTACCATAAAAATGCATAACTAACATCCAATTACATTTAAACAGTAACAATTCAATAATGATGATCATAATCAGAAACCATTAACACAATTCTGAAGTACATTAAAGGAACGTAGAAATAGGGCTGTGAACTAATGCCTGTGAAATTTCGACCAAAGAAATCTGTGTGTGTGTGTGTGTGTGTGTGTGTGTGTGTGTGTGTGTGTGTGTGTGTGTGTGACAAAATTCTCCGGCATTGTCGCCCG
This sequence comes from Babylonia areolata, assembly GCF_041734735.1. Lineage (NCBI taxonomy): Eukaryota > Metazoa > Mollusca > Gastropoda > Neogastropoda > Buccinidae > Babylonia > Babylonia areolata. The sequence goes on from NC_134897.1 coordinate 47,103,343, forward strand.
GAGTGGAAGTAGAGTGAGAATGAGCGATGTTGATGGAGGAAGGGATGGGTCAGGTGGTTTTGGTTAGTCTTCCTTAGTACTGTGTGGTGTTTGTGTGTTGTGTACAGGGGGTCAGGTGGTTTTGGTTAGTCTTCCTTAGTACTGTGTGGTGTTTGTGTGTGTTGTGTGCAGGGGGTCAGGTGGTTTTGGTTAGTCTTCCTTAGTACTGTGTGGTGTTTGTGTGTTGTGTGCAGGGGGTCAGGTGGTTTTGGTTAGTCTTCCTTAGTACTGTGTGGTGTTTGTGTGTTGTGTACAGGGGGTCAGGTGGTTTTGGTTAGTCTTCCTTAGTACTGTGTGGTGTTTGTGTGTGTTGTGTGCAGGGGGTCAGGTGGTTTTGGTTAGTCTTCCTTAGTACTGTGTGGTGTTTGTGTGTGTTGTGTGCAGGGGGTCAGGTGGTTTTGGTTAGTCTTCCTTAGTACTGTGTGGTGTTTGTGTGTTGTGTGCAGGGTCCCCTGTCCTTGTGTAGTGAAGTTGACGACATTTCTTTAGGTTTTGAGAGACGGACAGACAGACAGAGAATGAGCGAAAAGGAAAAGATTAAAAAACCCAATGAGGATGAAAAAAAAAGAAAAAAAAGGAAGGAGAAGCAGCAGACAAGAGCAGCCACCACACAGCTCCCCGCCCCCCCTCAACACCCAGCTCCTTCCCGACTCACCCACGTGGCCGCGGTCCCCCCTGTATCCCTTGAAGCCGGGCAGTCCGGGGATTCCCGCTGTGCCCTTGACGCCCTGAGGGCCAGGAGGGCCTGGGGGGCCCCGCTCCCCCTTCCTCCCTCTTCGGCCCTCCCCGCCCTCCACCCCGCCCGCCCCGGGCTCCCCTGACGTCACAGGGTCAGAGGTCAGAGTGTGGGCACAGCACAGCACAGCACAGCACATCCACAAGCACCACCACAGAAGCACAACAGAACAATTATCTCTTTTCAACAAAACAAACACACACACAGGGGTAATGATCGTCATCATCATCTTCGTCATCATCATCTTCGTCATCATCATTACCAGCAATAGTAGAAATGGTGTTATATAGCAGTAATGATGATGATAATGCAGTGACGTGACTTGAAGGAAGACACGGGAAACACTGTAGACCCTGTATATCCTGGCCAGATCAAAACCATGTCGTTGTCACTCAGGAAAACAATTCAGTCAGGTGAGGTACAGTATTGGTGCAATGTAACAGACAGGTCTATCCTGGCCAGATCAAAACAATTCATGTAGTCAGGTGAGGTACAGTACTGCAGTCAGGTGAGGTACAGTATTGTAGTCAGAAACAAAATGAACTTCATTTTCATTTGACTCCTTGCACAAAGGACACAGCTTCTCTGAATGATCAACATTTTTATAGCCGTATCTGTGCATACAAATTTCAGAAATGCCAAATCTAAATCTTGGTGATAAAAATCGTAGTTGTCTTTCCACGTTAAACACTAGATAATTCTTAACTAAATGTGTAGAAGTTTGAGATCTGTAGAGACACAATCTATCACTTGACTGGATATGATTTTCCAAGTTTTGCCATCTACAGTCTATTAAACGTTGGCAAAAAGTTTTCAAAAACATATTCTCATTACCTACTCTTTGATATTCCCATACATATCTAAGCCCAGTTCAAATAGACAAGTTCGTACATTTGACACCCAGTTCCTTTTACCCCCAGAATCTAAATCATACAACATATTATAAGATCTACGTGGCAGTCTATCTTCATTCAGTTTTAGTAATTTAAACCAGTATCCAATACATCTAACTGCAGAATTTATATAAATTGGATATCTGTTCATCTCACCATATACTAAATCGTTAGGTGTTTTTATTTCAACTCCTAAAAACTTTTTCAGTCCTAATAAATGAATGGACTCACATTGTACAGTAGCATTTTTATCTAGACCCCATAATTCTGAACCATATTGTACAATGGGTTGTATCTAGGTATCGAAAATCTTAACAAAAATATCCAAAGATTTATTGTTCAATAAAGGGTTTCTCATAATATGTAAGAACACATTCTTTGCTCTGCTGAAAGATCCCTGCATGCAGCTACAAAACTCAAAGGAGCAGAAAAAAAGAATTCCAAGATATTTGTAAACATTGACAACTGGCATGTCAGTACCACTGTACACCCACCTTTCCCTTGCTGCCAAATAACCATCTTTCCTAAAAACAATATTACTACTTTGATCTAAATTAACATTTAGTTGTAATTTAGTAGCGGAGTTTCTGAAGTTATTTAGTTGCGTCTGTCGACCAATAGCTGTCTCCGAGAGCAAAACAATATCATCAGCAAACAATAGTATAAACGGGTCTAGAAAAGTAATTCTTTTTTTTGAATAATGAGAACAAAACAAGACCACAGACATCTCCTTGCTTTACTCCTCTAGTGTGATTCATATAATCAGTAACTCTGTTACCACACCTAATTCTTGTTTTGACAAAATTATACATACTCCATACTCTTTATACATTTCACAAGTTTTCCTGTTATGCCATGCTTTGCTAGAATTGGCCATGATAAATTTCTCTTGATAGAATCAAACGCCTTTTCGAAAACAATAAACGCTATTTAAGTTTGCAATTAAGAGAAAACTGTTTCTGAACAAGAGACAAAAGAGTAAACATATGATCAGTTGTTGAATATCCTCGTTTAAAACCAGCTTGATGTTCAACTGTTATATTGTTACACTCTACACACTCCTGAATCATATGATTAATAATTGCACTGAATACTTTACTGCTGATGTCAGTCAGTGAAATGCCTCTATAGTTATTCGTGTAATTTATGTCGCCTTTCCTGTAGAGTGGTAAAGTGATTGATTGACACCAATTTTCAGGAAAAAAATACCTTTATCGAATTACGTATTGAAGAATGTTGTCAAAAAACTATGAACTGATCACATGGTGATTAAAAAAAATTCTCCAATTATCCCATCAGGACCTGCAGCTTTTCGATTCTTTGATTTTCTATGTGCAATTAAAACTTCTTCTTTAGAGATTGGACGATTGATAAACTCGTTTTCCCCTTCCGGTAAAATATGATAACTGACATCATGATCTAAATCTTTATCTAACAAGGGTTTAAAAATGTTTAAACCAACAATCTACAGATATGTCATTCCTAGGCTGCCCCTTTTTGGACGAAATTTTATTCATACATTCCCAAAATTCCTTTTGATCTTTAACAGATACTATCAAATTATCTAGTAAGCTTTTGTTGAACTGTTTTCTCTTATTCTCACAAATATTTGTATATTAATTTCTAGTTCTCTTTCTTACATACATATTATTATAATCTTTACCTGAAGTTCTATGAGAGATAGAGACAGACAGACAGACAGAGAGGGAGAGAGAGAGATGACCTCTCTCTCTCTCTCTCCCCCTCTCCCCTTTCTTCATTTTCTCTATCCTTGCCCCCTCTCAATCTCACTCTCACTTCCCCCATATTCTCTGCCTTTCTCCCTGTCTGTCACTTTCTCTTTCCCTCTCTTTCGTTTTGTCTCTCTCTCACCCTCTCTCTTCCTCTCTTCATATGTCTCTGTCTGTCTGTCTCCCTCTTCCCTCTCTGTCTCTTTCTCTCTCTTTCTCTGTCTGTCTCTTTCTCTGTCTGTCCCCCTCCCCTCCTCTGTCTGTCTCTTCCTCTGTCTGTCTCTTTCTCTGTCTGTCTCTTTCTCTGTCTGTCTCTTTGTCTGTCTGTCTCTTTCTCTGTCTGTCCCCCTCCCCTCCTCTGTCTGTCTCTTTCTCTGTCTGTCCGCCCTCCCCTCCTCTGTCTGTCTCTTTCTCTGTCTGTCCCCCTCCCCTCCTCTGTCTGTCTCTTTCTCTGTCTGTCTCTTTCTCTGTCTGTCTCTTTCTCTGTCTGTCCCCCTCCCCTCCTCTGTCTGTCTCTTTCTCTGTCTGTCCCCCTCCCCTCCTCTGTCTGTCTCTTTCTCTGTCTGTCTCTTTCTCTGTCTGTCTCTTTCTCTGTCTGTCCGCCCTCCCCTCCTCTGTCTGTCTCTTTGTCTGTCTGTCCCCCTCCCCTCCTCTGTCTGTCTCTTTCTCTGTCTGTCCCTTTCTCTGTCTGTCTCTTGTCTGTCTCTTTCTCTGTCTGTCCCCCTCCCCTCCTCTGTCTGTCCCTTTCTCTGTCTGTCTCTTTCTCTGTCTGTCTCTTTCTCTGTCTGTCCGCCCTCCCCTCCTCTGTCTGTCTCTTTCTCTGTCTGTCCGCCCTCCCCTCCTCTGTCTGTCTCTTTCTCTGTCTGTCTCTTTCTCTGTCTGTCTCTTTCTCTGTCTGTCCCCCTCCCCTCCTCTGTCTGTCTCTTCCTCTGTCTGTCTCTTTCTCTATCTCTTTCTCTGTCTGTCTCTTTCTCTGTCTGTCCCCCTCCCCTCCTCTGTCTGTCTCTTCTCTGTCTGTCTCTTTCTCTGTCTGTCCCCCTCCCCTCCTCTGTCTGTCTCTTTGTCTGTCTGTCCCCCTCTGCTCCTCTGTCTGTCTCTTTCTCTGTCTGTCTCTTTCTCTGTCTGTCCCCCTCCCCTCCTCTGTCTGTCTCTTTCTCTGTCTGTCCCTATCTCTGTCTGTCTCTTTCTCTGTCTGTCTCTTTCTCTGTCTGTCCCCCTCCCCTCCTCTGTCTGTCTCTTTCTCTGTCCCCCTCCCCTCCTCCGTCTGTCTCTTTCTCTGTCTGTCCCTATCTCTGTCTGTCTCTTTCTCTGTCTGTCCCCCTCCCCTCCTCTGTCTGTCTCTTTCTCTGTCTGTCCCTTTCTCTGTCTGTCTCTTTCTCTGTCTGTCCCCCTCCCCTCCTCTGTCTGTCTCTTTCTCTGTCTGTCCCCCTCCCCTCCTCCGTCTGTCTCTTTCTCTGTCTGTCCCTATCTCTGTCTGTCTCTTTCTCTGTCTGTCCCCCTCCCCTCCTCTGTCTGTCTCTTTCTCTGTCTGTCCCTATCTCTGTCTGTCTCTTTCTCTGTCTGTCCCCCTCCCCTCCTCTGTCTGTCTCTTTCTCTGTCTGTCCCCCTTCCCTCCTCTGTCTGTCTCTTTCTCTGTCTGTCTCTTTCTCTGTCTGTCCCCCTTCCCTCCTCTGTCTGTCTCTTTCTCTGTCTGTCCCCCTTCCCTCCTCTGTCTGTCTCTTTCTCTGTCTGTCCGCCCTCCCCTCCTCTGTCTGTCTCTTTCTCTGTCTGTCTCTTTCTCTGTCTGTCCCCCTCCCCTCCTCTGTCTGTCTCTTTCTCTGTCTGTCCCCACTCCCCTCCTCTGTCTGTCTCTCTCTCTGTCTCTTTCTCTGTCTGTCCCCCTCCCCTCCTCTGTCTGTCTCTTTCTCTGTCTGTCCCCACTCCCCTCCTCTGTCTCTTTCTCTGTCTGTCCTTATGTCTGTCTGTCTCTTTCTCTGTCTGTCCCCCTCCCCTCCTCTGTCTGTCTCTTTCTCTGTCTGTCTCTTTCTCTGTCTGTCTCTTTCTCTGTCTGTCCCTATCTCTGTCTGTCTCTTTCTCTGTCTGTCCCCACTCCCCTCCTCTGTCTGTCTCTTTCTCTGTCTGTCCCTATGTCTGTCTGTCTCTTTCTCTGTCTGTCCCCCTCCCCTCCTCTGTCTGTCTCTTCCTCTGTCTGTCTCTTTCTATGTCTGTCTCTTTCTCTGTCTGTCTCTTTCTCTGTCTGTCCCCCTCCCCTCCTCTGTCTGTCTCTTCCTCTGTCTGTCTCTTTCTCTGTCTGTCTCTTTCTCTGTCTGTCCCCCTCCCCTCCTCTGTCTGTCTCTTTCTCTGTCTGTCCCTATCTCTGTCTGTCCCTATCTCTGTCTGTCTCTTTCTCTGTCTGTCCCTATCTCTGTCTGTCTCTTTCTCTGTCTGTCCCCACTCCCCTCAGTCCCCATTCTCACCTGGTGGTCCCCGTGGTCCTTGCTCACCTGTGTTGACAGAAATCATCATCATCATCATCATCCTCGCCATCATCATCATCATCATCATCATCACCACCATCATCATAATCACCATCATCGTCATCATCGTCATTATCATCGTCGTCGTCACATCTTGGCTGTCGTCGTCCTCGTCGTCGTCGTCATTATCACTGTCGCCATGACGATGATGATGAGGAGGAGGAGGATAGGAACACATATGGTTCGTATTGGATACACTCTTTACACAGCTCATCATGTAGAATCTCTGCCTCACTGCTTTGGATACACACACAACACAGCTCATCATGTAGAATCTCTGCCTCACTGCTTTTCATTCTGAATGTTTGATTAACTGATTGTCTGACTTACGTATTAACTTCGCTCGTCCTGTCTCTTGGTCTGTCTCTGCCTCTACCTCGTCTTTCTCTGTCTCCCTCTGTGTGTCTCTGTCTCTCTGTGTGTCTCTGTCTCCCTCTGTGTGTCTCTGTCTCCCTCTGTGTGTCTCTGTCTCTCTGTGTGTCTCTGTCTCTCTGTGTGTCTCTGTCTCTCTGTGTGTCTCTGTCTCTCTGTGTGTCTCTGTCTCTCTGTGTGTCTCTGTCTCTCTGTGTGTCTCTGTCTCCCTCTGTGTGTCTCTGTCTCCCTCTGTGTGTCTCTGTCTCTCTGTGTGTCTCTGTCTCTCTGTGTGTCTCTGTCTCCCTCTGTGTGTCTCTGTCTCCCTCTGTGTGTCTCTGTCTCCCTCTGTGTGTCTCTGTCTCCCTCTGTGTGTCTCTGTCTCTCTGTGTGTCTCTGTCTCTCTGTGTGTCTCTGTCTCTCTGTGACTGATTTCTTTGTGTCAGTATGTTTGCTGTGTCGTTATCTCTGTCACAATTTCTTTCTGTCTGTTTCTCGAGATCTTGAAAAAGAAGAGAAGAAACAATATGTTAGTGGACCTGAAACTGAATGGAAAAAGAAAGAAAAAAACAGACCTAGAAAGATTCCCCGAGATGAATGAAGGTTGGATATAAGCTAAATCTACAAATAGCTAGCGCTTTGGACGAGAGAGAGAGAGAGAGAGAGAGAGAGAGAGAGAGAGAGAGAGAGAGAAGAAAAGAAGAGAAATGAAATTCCCAATGCTGTTCTGTATTACTTCATAAAACAGCTACAGAAGTCTGCAGAACCAAACCAAGTTCACAGTCTGATTCTGTCAATGCAGGATTGTATTCTCGACGTTAAATCCTGGATGACATTCAACAAACGAAGGTCAAACTGAAGCTATGATTATTTCCTCTGCAAGAATGTCCACATCTACTTCTTTTCCTGCCTCTATTTGGTTGGTGATGTCACAGTTCAGTTTTCTAAATCAGCAAGGAACCTTGGAGTCATTCTTGACTCAAACCTCAGCATGCATGCTCAGATAGTAGATCTGATACGCATAGTCAGTTGTGAACTTCGTCGCATCAACTCTATCCGTCAGTACCTTTCCACTGAAACTACTAAAACTCTTATTTCTGCTTTTGTGCTCTCACGAATCGACTACTGTAATTCTCTTCTCATAGGCTGTCCACATAATATTCTTCAGCGAATTCAAAAACTTCAAAACAATGCTGCCCGTCTGACTCTCAGAGTCCCACGCACTGATCACATTTCTCCTCACCTCCGCACTCTGCATTGGCTCCACATTGAAGCGAGAATTAAATACAAAGTTGCGTGTCTCTGCACTCCGCAGGACCTACATATCTTTCTGACCTTATCAGTGTTCACACTCCCGCACGAAATCTCCGCTCTTCCTCTAACTGTTACCTTTTGAAACTTTCTCGTGTCAATACAAGAACCTATGGTGAACGTTCTTTCTTCTTTGTGCTCCTCACATCTGGAACAACTGCATCTGTGCATCTGATTCTATTTCTGCTTTTCGCTCATCACTAACAACTCATCTTTTTAAAACCTGTATATAAGCACTCTCAGCTTCCTTGTTCTCCAACACCACCCATATCAGCTCACTTTGGATGTATGTAGAGTGGGAAAGGGAGAGTGTGTGGGGGTGTAGGTGTGTGCGTGGGGGGGATAGAGTGGTCATAAATATTTTATGTAACTTTTAATATTTTTCTTTCAGAGGGAAGGGGCGCTATATAAATGTACATTGTTATCATTATTATTATTATTATTATTATTATATATAAAACAAAGTTGATGAACTGAATGATTATCAACCTCGTCGCCAGACATCATTTTCCTCAGACAATGTCAAAATACCTGTGGGACTGTTGCTGGTTGGTCATGTCCTATGGGAGGCAATCGTTGCCAAAATATTGTGGCACAAATAGAAGACAGTTGCTCCCCTTGCATTGCTTTATGGCTCTCTCTCTCTCTTTATCTTTCTCTTCCGCTCGTTTGTTTTCTCAGGGCTGTTTTTCTCTCTGTCTTTATCTGTCTGTCTGTCTCGACCTGTCTGTCTCACCCCCCTCTCCACACACTGGGGGCAACATTCAACACCTGTCCACCCCCCTCTCCACACATTGGGGGCAACATTCAACACCTGTCTACCCCCACACCCCCTCTCTACACACTGAAGACAACATTCAAGACCTGTCTACACCCACACCCCCTCTCTACACACTGAAGACAACATTCAACACCTGTCCACCCCCCTCTCCACACACTGACGACAACATTCAACACATGTCCGCCCCCACCCCCACCCCTCTCCACACACTGAGGGCAACATTCAACACCTGTCCACCCCCCCTCTCAACACACTGAGGGCAACATTCAACACCTGTCCACCCCCCTCTCAACACACTGAGGGCAACTTTCAACACCTGTCCACCCCCCTCTCCACACACTGAGGGCAACATTCATCACCTGTCCACCCCCCCTCTCAACACACTGAGGGCAACATTCAACACCTGTCCACCCCCCTCTCAACACACTGAGGGCAACTTTCAACACCTGTCCACCCCCCTCTCCACACACTGAGGGCAACATTCATCACCTGTCCACCCCCCCTCTCCACACACTGAGGGCAACATTCAACACCTGTCCACCCCCCTCTCCACACACTGAGGGCAACATTCATCACCTGTCCACCCCCCTCTCCACACACTGAGGGCAACATTCAACACCTGTCCACCCCCCCTGTCCACACACTGAGGGCGACATTCATCACCTATCCACCCCCCCCTGTCCACACACTGAGGGCAACATTCAACACCTGTCCACCCCCTGTCCACACACTGAGGGCAACATTCAACACCTGTCCACCCCCCTGTCCACACACTGAGGGCAACATTCATCACCTGTCCACCCCCTGTCCACACACTGAGGGCAACATTCAACACCTGTCCACCCCCCTGTCCACACACTGAGGGCAACATTCAACACCTGTCCACCCCCCTCTCCACACACTGAGGGCAACATTCAACACCTATCCACCCCCCCTCTCCACACACTGAGGGCAACATTCATCACCTGTCCACCCCCCTCTCCACACACTGAGGGCAACATTCAACACCTGTCCACCCCCCCTCTCCACACACTGAGGGCAACAGTCATCACCTGTCCACCCCCCTCTCCACACACTGAGGGCAACATTCATCACCTGTCCACCCCCCCCTGTCCACACACTGAGGGCAACATTCAACACCTATCCAACCCCCTCTCCACACACTGAGGGCAACATTCATCACCTGTCCACCCCCCCTGTCCACACACTGAGGGCAACATTCATCACCTGTCCACCCCCCCTGTCCACACACTGAGGGCAACATTCAACACCTGTCCACCCCCCCTGTCCACACACTGAGGGCAACATTCAACACCTGTCCACCCCCCCTGTCCACACACTGAGGGCAACATTCAACACCTGTCCACCCCCCTGTCCACACACTGAGGGCAACATTCAACACCTATCCAACCCCCTGTCCACACACTGAGGGCAACATTCAACACCTGTCCACCCCCTGTCCACACACTGAGGGCAACATTCAACACCTGTCCACCCCCCTGTCCACACACTGAGGGCAACATTCAACACCTATCCAACCCCCTGTCCACACACTGAGGGCGACATTCATCACCTATCCACCCCCCTCTCCACACACTGAGGGCAACATTCAACACCTGTCCACCCCCCTCTCCACACACTGAGGGCAACATTCAACACCTGTCCACCCCCCCTCTCAACACACTGAGGGCAACATTCAACACCTATCCACCCCCCTCTCCACACACTGAGGGCAACATTCATCACCTATCCACCCCCCTCTCAACACACTGAGGGCAACATTCAACACCTGTCCACCCCCCCTCTCCACACACTGAGGGCAACATTCAACACCTGTCCACCCCCCCTCTCCACACACTGAGGGCAACTTTCAACACCTGTCCACCCCCCCTCTCAACACACTGAGGGCAACATTCATCACTTGTCCACCCCCCCTGTCCACACACTGAGGGCAACATTCAACACCTGTCCACCCCCCTGTCCACACACTGAGGGCAACATTCATCACCTATCCACCCCCCTCTCAACACACTGAGGGCAACATTCATCACCTATCCACCCCCCTCTCCACACACTGAGGGCAACATTCATCACCTATCCACCCCCCTCTCCACACACTGAGGGCAACATTCAACACCTGTCCACCCCCCTCTCCACACACTGAGGGCAACATTCAACACCTGTCCACCCCCCCTGTCCACACACTGAGGGCGACATTCATCACATATCCACCCCCCCCTGTCCACACACTGAGGGCAACATTCAACACCTGTCCACCCCCCTGTCCACACACTGAGGGCAACATTCAACACCTGTCCACCCCCCTGTCCACACACTGAGGGCAACATTCATCACCTGTCCACCCCCTGTCCACACACTGAGGGCAACATTCAACACCTGTCCACCCCCCTGTCCACACACTGAGGGCAACATTCAACACCTGTCCACCCCCCTCTCCACACACTGAGGGCAACATTCAACACCTATCCACCCCCCCTCTCCACACACTGAGGGCAACATTCATCACCTGTCCACCCCCCTCTCAACACACTGAGGGCAACATTCAACACCTGTCCACCCCCCCTCTCCACACACTGAGGGCAACATTCAACACCTGTCCACCCCCCTCTCAACACACTGAGGGCAACATTCAACACCTGTCCACCCCCCTCTCAACACACTGAGGGCAACATTCAACACCTATCCAACCCCCTGTCCACACACTGAGGGCAACATTCAACACCTGTCCACCCCCTGTCCACACACTGAGGGCAACATTCAACACCTGTCCACCCCCTGTCCACACACTGAGGGCAACATTCATCACCTATCCACCCCCTGTCCACACACTGAGGGCAACATTCAACACCTGTCCACCCCCCTCTCCACACACTGAGGGCAACATTCAACACCTATCCAACCCCCTGTCCACACACTGAGGGCAACATTCAACACCTGTCCACCCCCCTCTCAACACACTGAGGGCAACATTCAACACCTGTCCACCCCCCCTCTCCACACACTGAGGGCAACATTCAACACCTGTCCACCCCCCTCTCAACACACTGAGGGCAACATTCAACACCTGTCCACCCCCCCTCTCAACACACTGAGGGCAACATTCAACACCTATCCAACCCCCTGTCCACACACTGAGGGCAACATTCAACACCTGTCCACCCCCTGTCCACACACTGAGGGCAACATTCAACACCTGTCCACCCCCTCCTTTCCCTTTACACTTGTACATCACCTCTCCCAACCCCCGCACGCTCTGTTTGTCTGACGTCACCTTACCCCACCCCCGCACGCTCTGTCTGACGTCACCTTACCCCACCCCCGCACGCTCTGTTTGTCTGACGTCACCTTACCCCACCCCTGCACGCTCTGTTTGTCTGACGTCACCTTACCCCACCCCTGCACGCTCTGTTTGTCTGACGTCACCTTACCCCACCCCTGCACGCTCTGTTTGTCTGACGTCACCTTACCTCACCCCTTCCCCTTCCACATCCCATCTCTCTGTGTCTCAGTGTGTCACTGTCCATTTCTCTCTCTCTGTGCCTCTGTCTGTCTGTCTGTTTGTTTGTGTCTCAGTTGTCACTGTCCATCTCTCTCTCTGTGCCTCTGTCTGTCTGTCTGTCTGTCTGTCTGTTTGTGTCTCAGTTGTCACTGTCCATCTCTCTCTCTGTGCCTCTGTCTGTCTGTCTGTCTGTTTGTGTTTCAGTTGTCACTGTCCATTTCTCTCTCTCTGTGCCTCTGTCTGTGTGTTTGTGTCTCAGTTATCACTGTCCATCTCTCTCTCTGTGCCTCTGTCTGTCTGTTTGTGTCTCAGTGTGTCACTGTCCATCTCTCTCTCTGTGCCTCTGTCTGTCTGTCTGTTTGTGTCTCAGTGTGTCACTGTCCATCTCTCTCTCTCTGTGCCTCTGTCTGTCTGTCTGTTTGTGTCTCAGTGTGTCACTGTCCATCTCTCTCTCTGTGCCTCTGTCTGTCTGTCTGTTTGTGTCTCAGTGTGTCACTGTCCATCTCTCTCTCTGTGTGCCTCTGTCTGTCTGTTTGTGTCTCAGTGTGTCACTGTCCATCTCTCTCTCTGTGCCTCTGTCTGTTTGTGTCTCAGTGTGTCACTGTCCATCTCTCTCTCTGTGCCTCTGTCTGTCTGTTTGTGTCTCAGTGTGTCACTGTCCATCTCTCTCTCTGTGCCTCTGTCTGTCTGTCTGTCTGTTTGTGTCTCAGTGTGTCACTGTCCATCTCTCTCTCTGTGCCTCTGTCTGTCTGTCTGTTTGTGTCTCAGTGTGTCACTGTCCATCTCTCTCTCTGTGCCTCTGTCTGTCTGTCTGTTTGTGTCTCAGTGTGTCACTGTCCATCTCTCTCTCTCTGTGCCTCTGTCTGTCTGTTTGTGTCTCAGTTATCACTGTCCATCTCTCTCTCTCTGTGCCTCTGTCTGTCTGTCTGTCTGTCTGTCTGTGTCTCAGTGTGCCTCTGTCTGTCTGTCTGTTTGTTTGTGTCTCAGTGTGTCACTGTCCATCTCTCTCTCTCTGTGCCTCTGTCTGTTTGTGTCTCAGTGTGTCACTGTCCATCTCTCTCTCTCTGTGCCTCTGTCTGTCTGTCTGTGTCTCAGTGTGTCACTGTCCATCTCTCTCTCTGTGCCTCTGTCTGTTTGTGTCTCAGTGTGTCACTGTCCACACACCACTCTGTCATATACACACGTAAACATACACTCATTCAGTTTCACATGCAGACAGAGAGACAGAGAGAGTGGGACACACATACATACACACACATATATATACACACACACTCTCTCTCTCTCCCTCTCTTTCACTCAATCACTCATTCACTCGCTCAAATAGTACTGAACAATCAAAAACAAAAATAAGCTGTCCGAAAAAAAGTGAAATAGTCACAAGCACAAACTACATCAAACAAACACAATACTTTCATCGATTGCCATTATATCATTAATTTTGTCTCTCTAATCAGTCACATGACTATCATGAACCACATCAGTCCCATTAATCTCTATCATCAGTCACATGACTGTCATGGACCACATCAGTCCCATTAATCTCTATCATCAGTCACATGACTATCATGGACCACACCAGTCCCATTAATCTCTATCATCAGTCACATGACAATCATGGACCACATCAGTCCCATTAATCTCTATCATCAGTCACATGACAATCATGAACCACATCAGTCCCATTAATCTCTATCATCAGTCACATGACAATCATGAACCACATCAGTCCCATTAATCTCTATCATCAGTCACATGACAATCATGGACCACATCAGTCCCATTAATCTCTATCATCAGTCACATGACAATCATGGACCACATCAGTCCCATTAATCTCTATCATCAGTCACATGACAATCATGGACCACATCAGTCCCATTAATCTCTATCATCAGTCACATGACAATCATGAACCACATCAGTCCCATTAATCTCTATCATCAGTCACATGACTATCATGGACCACATCAGTCCCATTAATCTCTATCATCAGGCACATGACAATCATGAACCACATCAGTCCCATTAATCTCTATCATCAGGCACATGACAATCATGAACCACATCAGTCCCATTAATCTCTATCATCAGTCACATGACAATCATGAACCACATCAGTCCCATTAATCTCTATCATCAGTCACATGACAATCATGAACCACATCAGTCCCATTAATCTCTATCATCAGGCACATGACAATCATGAACCACATCAGTCCCATTAATCTCTATCATCAGTCACACGGTGTCACAACCCGTAAGGGGTTGCCCATGTACCCCCCACCCTTCCCAGTATATCTAACGTCCCAACATCACAACACAGAGACACAGAAAAAGTTCAGCTCGGTTCTTTAATTGTGATCACCATAAATAAATCAAACACACAAAGATTACCCCCATCTGACTAAAGCACAGTTCCCTTCAGATTCAATACTTCGTAATTTAATTGAGTCAGTTGCGGCACCAGTTCATCTGAGTGACACCGCCAGAGTCCACCTGGCGCGAACTTCACCGAAGATGGATGTCATTTGTAGACCTGGGGTTACGGTTGGATGGAGTGAGAGGGAAAATGGGAAAGGGTGCTGGAAGTGTGGAGTGGGAGAGGGAGAATGGGAAACGGCGCTGGAAGTGTGGAGTGGGAGAGGGAGAATGGGAAACGGCGCTGGAAGTGTGGAGAGGGAGAGGGAGAATGGGAAAGGGTGCTGGAAGTGTGGAGTGGGAGAGGGAGAATGGGAAACGGCGCTGGAAGTGTGGAGTGGGAGAGGGAGAATGGGAAAGGGTGCTGGAAGTGTGGAGTGGGAGAGGGAGAATGGGAAAGGGTGCTGGAAGTGTGGAGTGGGAGAGGGAGAATGGGAAACGGCGCTGGAAGTGTGGAGAGGGAGAGGGAGAATGGGAAAGGGCGCTGGAAGTGTGGAGTGGGAGAGGGAGAATGGGAAAGGGTGCTGGAAGTGTGGAGTGGGAGAGGGAGAATGGGAAACGGCGCTGGAAGTGTGGAGTGGGAGAGGGCGCTGGAAGTGTGGAGTGGGAGAGGGAGAATGGGAAAGGGTGCTGGAAGTGTGGAGTGGGAGAGGGAGAATGGGAAACGGCGCTGGAAGTGTGGAGTGGGAGAGGGAGAATGGGAAACGGCGCTGGAAGTGTGGAGTGGGAGAGGGAGAATGGGAAACGGCGCTGGAAGTGTGGAGTGGGAGAGTCACATGACAATCGTGGACCACACCAGTCCCATTAATCTCTATCATCAGTCACATGACTGTCATGAACCACACCAGTACCATTAATCTCTATCATCAGTCACATGACTGTCATGAACCACACCAGTCCCATTAATCTCTATCATCAGTCACATGACAATCATGAACAACATCAGTCCCATTAATCTCTATCATCAGTCACATGACAATCATGAACCACACCAGTCCCATTAATCTCTATCATCAGTCACATGACAATCATGAACAACATCAGTCCCATTAATCTCTATCATCAGTCACATGACAATCATGGACCACATCAGTCCCATTAATCTCTATCATCAGTCACATGACAATCATGGACCACATCAGTCCCATTAATCTCTATCATCAGTCACATGACTATCATGAACCACACCAGTCCCATTAATCTCTATCATCAGTCACATGACAATCATGGACCACATCAGTCCCAATAATCTCTATCATCAGTCACATGACAATCATGGACCACATCAGTCCCATTAATCTCTATCATCAGTCACATGACA
>NC_134897.1:47123961-47181461 GCF_041734735.1 Babylonia areolata
GTCTCTCTGATCGACATAAAAAGTGCACCTGTCGTTGACCCTGATGTCAGTCAGTGAGCCAGTATGTACCCCGAGGTGATCCGGAGCCAGCCAATTTTGACCCCGGGGTAAAAAAACCAACGGGGTTACGAAAAGGCTGCTACACAAGATGGTCATGATACTGTCTGCTGGTTATCCTGTGGTCATGATACTGTCTGCTGGTTATCCTGTGGTCATGACGCTGTCTGCTGGTTATCCTGTGGTCATGATACTGTCTGCTGGTTATCCTGTGGTCATGACGCTGTCTGCTGGTTATCCTGTGGTCATGATACTGCATGCTGGTTATCCTGTGGTCATGACGCTGTCTGCTGGTTATCCTGTGGTCATGATACTGCATGCTGGTTATCCTGTGGTCATGATACTGCATGCTGGTTATCCTGTGGTCATGACGCTGTCTGCTGGTTATCCTGTGGTCATGATACTGCATGCTGGTTATCCTGTGGTCATGATACTGCATGCTGGTTATCCTGTCATGTTAATACTGCTTCCTGGTTATCCTGTCGTGTGAGTGTGTGGTTCGTCCGTCGGGATCGACGAGGACCATCTAGTCATCCTGGGGGTGGGTGGGTTGGGCTCTGTGGGTGTGCAGATGACTGGTCAGGCCAATCTGCGCCCGGAAGGTTCTGACGCAGTGTGGACAGGGGATGGTGGCGGCTGTCGGGGACTTGCTGGCACTGCTTTTCCTGGCCTGTCTGCATTGCTCTGCTGCAGCGATTCTGTTGGCCTCACAGGATTTGGCGCCTTTGTGGACAGCTGAACGCCACTTTGGTCTGTCCATTGCATTCAGCTCCCATGTGTCGTGGCTGATGTTGAAGGCCTTCAGAGAAGCTTTCAGAGTATCTCTGAAGCGCTTCTTTTGGCCTCCATGGGAGCGCTTGCCATGTTGGAGTTCGCCGTACAGCAGTTTCTTGGGGAGCCGGTGGTCTGGCATGCAAACTACATGGCCTGCCCAGTGCAGCTGGGCCTGCATCAAGATGGTGTAGATGCTGGGCAAGTTTGCACGAGTGAGCACCTCTGTGTCAGGGATCTTCTCTTGCCACTTTATGCCGAAAAGTTTTCTGAGGCTGGTGGTGTGGAAGTGGTTCAGCTTTTTGGCGTGGCGTTTGTAGACCGTCCATGATTCACATCCATAGAGCAGTGTGGTGAGAACTATGGCCTTGTATACTTTGAGCTTCGTCTCCAGGGTGATGCCTCTCCTGTTCCAAACGTCCTTGTGGAGTCTGCCGAAGGCAGCGCTGGCTTTGGCGAGTCTGGCATTCACCTCGTCGTCGATGACAACTGTGTGAGAGAGTGTACTGCCCAGGTATGTGAACTTGTCCACCGCGTTCAGTCGTTGCCCGTTGATGAATATGTTTGGTTCAACGTAAGGCTTTCCTGGAGCTGGCTGGTGCATCACCTCAGTCTTCTTTGTGCTGATTGTGAGGCCAAAGTTGTCACAGGCAGCAGAGAACTTGTCGACGCTGTGTTGCATGTCAGCTTTGGAGGCAGCGTTGAGAGCGCAGTCATCAGCAAACAGGAAGTCGTTGACGGTGTCTGTCCTCACCTTGGTTTTTGCTTGAAGCCTCCTGAGGTTGAAGAGTGAGCCATCTGTGCGGTACCTGATGCCAATGCCTACGTCAGCATCTCTGAAGGCATCTGTCAGCATGGCTGAAAACATGAGACTGAACAGGGTGGGGGCAAGAACACACCCTTGCTTGACTCCGTTGGAGACAGGGAATGGTTCTGAAATCTCTCCGTTGTCTTGGACTCGGGCCAGCATCCCATCGTGTAGTTGCCGTATGATGGTGATGAACTTTCTGGGACATCCGTACTTCGCCATGATTCTCCAAAGGCCATCTCTGCTAACAGTATCGAAGGCCTTGGTCAGATCGACATAGGTGGAGTAAAGGTCGGCGTTCTGTTCCTGCCACTTCTCCTGGAGCTGCCTGGCAGCAAGCACCATGTCGATAGTCCCGCGTTCTTTCCGGAAGCCACACTGATGCGCTATGAGACGGTTGAATAGCACTCTGGCCAGAGTCTTGCCTGCGACGGACAGCAGGGATATTCCACGATGGTTGTCACAGGCCTGACGATTTCCTTTGCGCTTGTACAGGTGTATGATGGAAGCGTCTTTGAAGTCCTGTGGAACTGCCTCATGCTGCCAGATGAGCTGGAATAGCTGATAAAGCTTCTCAGTCAGCGCCATACCACCTTCTTTGTAGACCTCAGCTGGAATGGAGTCTGAGCCAGGGGCTTTGCCATTGGATAGCAGACGGATAGTTTTCTGGGTCTCCTCCAAAGTTGGAATGGCATCCAACGACTCACTGACTGGCACCTGGGGGAGTCAGTTGATGGCTTCATCATTGATGGTGGAAGGGCGGTTCAGTACCCTGTCAAAGTGTTCAGCCCATCTCTCAAGGATCCCGTACTTGTCAGTGATTAGGGTAGAACCATCAGCACTGAGGAGTGGAGCAGATCCGGAGGTGATGGGACCGTAGACTTCTTTCAGGCCGTTATAGAAGTTCTTCATGTCGTTCCTGTCTGCAAAGCCCTGGATCTCATCAGCTTTGTTGCTCAACCAGGAATCCTGCATCTGCCGCAGCTTCAGCTGGATGGTGCTGCGTGCGCTCTTCAGTATGTCTTTCTTTGACGGTGGCGTTTGTCTTCCAGCAGCTGCTTGATCTTAGTGCAGTTCTCATCAAACCAGTCTTTGTGCATCCTGGCAGAAGGCCCCAGGCACTCCATGACAGTGTTGTACACCGTCTCATGCAGTGCGCCCCATGCTGCCTCCACATTCTGGTTTTCCAGCACAGTGGACTCAAGGCGTTCCTCCAGGGTGTCAGCAAAGCTCTGCTTGATGTTGCCTAGCTCCAGCTTGTTGACATTCAGGCGTTTGGGTGCTTTCATGCCCTGAGGCCGTCCCTTGGGCTGGATCCGGAGGTTGAGTTTGGAGACGATAAGGCGGTGGTCTGTCCAGCACTCGGCGCCACACATGGCCCTCGTGACTCGTACGTCCTGCCTGTCCCTCTTCCTGACGATGGCAAAGTCGATGAGATACCTATGCCCAGAGCGAGGATGCATCCATGACGTCCTGTTACGGGTAGGTAGGCAGAAGAGTTTGTGATAAGAAGGTCGTGCTCGGCACATGTCTGGAGAAGTAGTTGACCATTGCTGTTACAGCTGCCAACTCCATGTTTCCCAATCACGCCTTCCCAGGAGGTGCTGTCACAGCCAACTCTCGCGTTAAAGTCACCAAGAATGATGAGCTTGTCTGCGTTGGGAACAGTGGTGACTGACAGCGTTCAGGTCCTCGTAGAACTTTACCTTGATCTCTTCCGGGTTGGTCATGGTAGGCGCGTAGGCGCTGACAATGGTGATAAACTTCTTCCCATTGTATAAGGGGAGTTTCATCGTCCAGCCTCACGTCTCTCTTCAGGTCCGCGACCACTCCAAAAGAAGGTGTAGCCTGCACCTCGCTCACAGAGTTCGCCTTCTTCTGCCAGTCTGGTCTCACTTAAGGCAGCGATGTTGATGTTGTACCTGGCTAGTTCACTCGCAATGAGTGCTGTGCGTCTCTGTGGTCTGTCTGAGTCGCCTCTGTCCAGAAGCGTACGCACGTTCCATGTGGCAATTGTCAATGGAGTGCTCCTTGTTTTCTTCTTTCTTTCCTTTGTGTGTCGACCGCTTGAGTAGGGTCCCCGTCAGCCGCGGTATGCTGACTAGGGTTGTGTGGAGCAGGCAATGTTTAGGGCACCTTTTCTAGCCCCTTCCTCATGCCATGGAGGTGAACAGTGCTGTCCTGAAGAGGGCTTCTCAGTCACTCAGGGGGCTGCCGATCTCCACCACTGCTCCAGTCGGTGAAAAACGACCCTATGGCCTGAGCCGCCTGTGTGCAGGTCCACAGCTACGACTGCCAGTGTACCCACACCTGTTGCTTCGTCGCTCGCCTGTCACCACAGGGCTTGGGGAAAATGATGGTATGGGATGAAGGATGACTGATGACTTGCGCGATGACTTTGTTTATAGTGAGGATTTATAGTGAGGAAGAGTTGCGCACCGTCGACCTCACTCTCTTGTCCGAGACCATCTGTATCCAGTGGCAAGACGAGGTCAAGACGACTGGAGATGGAAACGGATGCAGTGGATGACCAGGATGTCCTATGTGCCTCATCCTGCCCTCAGCACTCCACAGTGCTCTGCTGCAACCGCCTTCCTCTCCGTTGAACCATGAAGGTTTCTTCCGCAGAGTCCGCCGGATCCAGTCTCCACATGCTTGGGTAGACAAGCCCTAACTCACCGAGGGTTTGAGACCCGTCGGCTACCCTCACCTAGTTTAGCCAGCCTGTCAAAGCCGTTGCCCGGGGGTTGGGTGCTGCCGCATGCCAGCAGCTTCTAGGACCCATAAGTGAGAGCTGGGTGCTGGTGGGGACCAATAGAGGACGAACCACTCCCGGAAGAGCGTGACAAGCCCCCCCGCCCCCCCCCCCCCCCCCCCCCCCCAGAGGTACAACCCCTCCGTGCACCCCGTGTGAGTACTGCTTGCTGGTTATCGTATCCTGTCGTGTTATGATACTGTGTCACATCTCATGACAAACCAAGGTGTGTGTGCCTTACACCCTCCTTGTTCTCCCACCCCATTTAGCTTGACAGTGGTGTGGGTTGTGCTGATTGCACGGGAATCTCATGTGTCTCAGTTCAGGTTGTCACTGAACTGAGATCAACCTTTCCTCAACTGGTCAGTCAGTGACAGGATTATGGGCTTTTCGCCCGCGACTGGCATAGGAGGCAGTTGTGTCTGCTTTGTGTTCTTTAGAGCTGTTTGCCCGGTTCTGCACTCGTGAGTGGGGATAGTTTTTCCTCCGAGTGTTTGGTGTTCTTCGGTCGGTGTTCTGTGTTCGATGTCTTTCAGCGTCTGGGTAGAAGTACCCTCCTGGAAGTGCTTTCAGCGTTCCCACTTTCCGTGTCTTCCACCAACTTCTACTGACCATGCACTGACTTCCCTGGAATCCCACTGCCAGCCTTTGACTTCCATGGTCTAGGTCTCCGCTGGCTGCTGTCGCCTGCCGCTGCCTTCCATCGCCAGCGTTCTCTGGCCCTTGGGCTCGGCTCTCTCAGTGCTTGTGGTCGTCTACGTCTGTTCTTCGTCTTCGTCACTTTCTGTTCCTCGTCTTCGTCGTCGTCACTCACTGTTCTTCTTCTTCGTCGTCACTACTTCATCATCGTCGCTACCTCATCACCTTCATCATCAACTTTGTGCTTGTGTTTCCGCGTCACCGTGTACACACATTCACACACACACACACACACACACACACACACTCACTCATGTGCTAAATCATCGTATATTTTCCTTCCAGAGGTGAATTTATTCACTCGTGAGACCATTGGCCTTCACTTGAAGGATTGTGGTTATTTCCACGTTTTGTGCCATTTCATACCCTTTAGTTAATTTGCTGGATAACTTGTCTTTGTAATTGTGTGCTTTGTTGTTTTCCGACAATTAAATTCTGTGCATTGTTTGCTCCATGCACGCTCATATAGAGCGTGACATACTGCTCATTGGTTATTCTTTCATGTTAATAATGTTTGCTGGTTATCCTGTCATGTTAATACTGCTCGTTGGTTATCCTGTCATGTTAATACTGCTTGTTGGTTATCCTGTCATGTTAATACTGCTTGCTGGTTATTCTGTCATGTTAATACTGCTTGCTGGTTATCCTGTCATGTTAATAATGTTTGCTGGTTATCCTGTCGTTTTAATACTGCTTGCTGGTTATCCTGTCATGTTAATACTGCTTGTTGGTTATCCTGTCGTTTTAATACTGCTTGCTGGTTATCTGTCATGTTAATGCTGCTCGTTGGTTATTCTGTCATGTTAATGCTGCTCGTTGGTTATTCTGTCATGTTAATAATGTTTGCTGGTTATCCTGTCGTTTTAATACTGCTTGCTGGTTATCCTGTCATGTTAATACTGCTTGTTGGTTATCCTGTCATGTTAATACTGCTCGTTGGTTATCCTGTCATGTTAATACTGCTTGTTGGTTATCCTGTCATGTTATGATACTGCTTGTTGGTTATCCTGTCGTGTTTATACTGCTTGCTGGTTATCCTGTCGTGTTAATACTGCTTGTTGGTTATCCAGTCATGTTAATACTGCTCGTTGGTTATCCAGTCATGTTAATGCTGCTTGTTGGTTATCCTGTCATGTTAATACTGCTTGTTGGTTATCCTGTCATGTTAATCATGTTTGCTGGTTATCCTGTCATGTTAATACTGCTCGTTGGTTATCCTGTCATGTTAATGCTGCTTGTTGGTTATCCTGTCGTGTTAATACTGCTCGTTGGTTATCCTGTCGTGTTAATACTGCTCGTTGGTTATCCTGTCGTGTTAATGCTGCTTGTTGGTTATCCTGTCATGTTAATACTGCTATCTCTGATCTACCAACCTCTCTCCCCCTGCCTCTTTCTCTGATCTATCAACCTCTCTCTCCCCTCCCTCTCTTTCTCTGATCTATCAACCTCTCTCTCCCCTCCTCCCTCATTCTCTGATCTATCAACCTCTCTCTCCCCTCCTCCCTCATTCTCTGATCTACCAACCTCTCTCCCCCTGCCTCTCTTTCTCTGATCTACCAACCTCTCTCCCCCTGCCTCTTTCTCTGATCTATCAACCTCTCTCTCCCCTCCTCCCTCATTCTCTGATCTATCAACCTCTCTCTCCCCTCCTCCCTCATTCTCTGATCTACCAACCTCTCTCCCCCTGCCTCTCTTTCTCTGATCTACCAACCTCTCTCCCCCTGCCTCTCTTTCTCTGATCTATCAACCTCTCTCCCCCTGCCTCTTTTCTCTGATCTACCAACCTCTCTCCCCCTGCCTCTCTTTTCTCTGATCTATCAACCTCTCTCCCCCCCTGCCTCTCTTTCTCTGATCTACCACCTCTCTCCCCCTGCCTCTCTTTCTCTGATCTACCACCTCTCTCCCCCTGCCTCTCTTTCTCTGATCTAACCAACCTCTCTTCCCCTGCCTGTCTTTCTCTGATCTACCAACCTCTCTTCCCCTGCCTCTCTTTCTCTGATCTACCAACCTCTCTTCCCCCTGCCTCTCTTTCTCTGATCTACCAACCTCTCTCCCCTGCTCTCTTTCTCTGACTATCATCCTCTCTCCCCCTGCCTCTCTTTCTCTGATCTACCAACCTCTCTCCCCCTGCCTCTCTTTCTCTGATCTATCAACCTCTCTCCCCCTCTGCCTCTCTTTCTCTGATCTACCAACCTCTCTCCCCCCGCCTCTCTTTCTCTGATCTATCAACCTCTCTCTCCCCCTATCTCTGATCTACAAACCACTCTCTCCCCCATCCCTCATTCTCTGATCTACCAACCTCTCCCCCCCCCCCTCTTTCTTTGATCTACCAACCTCTCCCCCCCCCTCTCTCACTCTGATCTACCAACCTGTCTCTCCCCTCCCTTTCTTTCACCAACCTCTCCCCCCTCCCTCTCTTTCTCTGATCTACCATCCTCTCTCCCCTCCCTCTCTTTCTCTGATCTACCATCCTCTCTCTCCCCTCCCTCTCTTTCTCTGATCTACCATCCTCTCTCTCCCCTCCCTCTCTTTCTATGATCTACCATCCTCTCTCTCCCCTCCCTCTCTTTCTATGATCTACCAACCTCTTTCTCTCCCTCTATCTCTGATCTACCAACCTCTCTCTCCTCCTCTATCTCTTTCTCTTATTTATCAACCTCTATCTCCCCCTCTCCATCTCTTATCTACCAACATCTCTCTGCCCCCCCTCCTCTTTCTGTGATCTACCATCCTCTCTCTCCCATCCCTCTCCCCTCCCTCTCTTTCTCTGATCTACCATCCTCTCTCTCCCCTCCCTCTCTTTCTCTGATAGACCATCCTCTCTCTCCCCTCCCTCTCTTTCTCTGATAGACCATCCTCTCTCTCCCCTCCCTCTCTTTCTCTGATAGACCATCCTCTCTCTCCCCTCTCTTTCTCTGATAGACCATCCTCTCTCTCCGCTCTCTTTCTCTGATCTACCATCCTCTCTCTCCCATCCCTCTCCCCTCCCTCTCTTTCTCTGATAGACCATCCTCTCTCTCCCCTCTCTTTCTCTGATAGACCATCCTCTCTCTCCGCTCTCTTTCTCTGATCTACCATCCTCTCTCTCCCATCCCTCTCCCCTCCCTCTCTTTCTCTGATAGACCATCCTCTCTCTCCGCTCTCTTTCTCTGATCTACCAACCTCTCTCTCTTTCTCTGATCTACCATCCTCTCTCTCCCTTCCCTCTCTTTCTCTGATCTACCAACCTCTCTTTCCCCTCTGTCTCTTTCTCTGATAGACCATCCTCTCTCTCCCCTCCCTCTCTTTCTCTGATCTACCAACCTCTCTCTCCCCTCCCTCTCCCCTCTCTCTCTTTCTCTGATAGACCATCCTCTCTCTCTCCCCTCTCTCTCTTTGATCTACCAACCTCTCTTCCTCTGATCTACCATGCTCTCTCTCCCCTCCCTCTCCCCTCCCTCTCTTTCTCTGATCTACCATCCTCTCTCCCCTCCCTCTCTTTCTCTGATCTACCAATCTCCCTCTCTCCTTCTCTTTCTCTGATCTACCAACCTCTCTCTCCCCCTCTTCCTCTGATCTACCATCCTCTCTCTCCCCTCCCTCTCTTTCTTTGATCTACAAACCTCTCTCTCTCCCTCTTTCTCTAATCTACCAATCTCCCTCTCTCCCTCCATCTCTCATTCTCCCATCCCACCTTCTCTTATTTCTCAGTGTGTCTGTCTCTCTATCTCCTCTATCTGTCTCTCTGTCTCCCAGTCCCTTCCCCCTCTCAGTGTGTCTCTGTCTCTCCCTCCCCCTTGCCCCCTCCTCATCGTCACTCCTCTTCCCTTAACCCCTCCCCCTCGCCCTGTCACCCCACTGCGGGGCACGTGTTGTGAGTGTGATGTGCAGGGAGAGTGGTGAGTGGTGCAGGAAGAGTGGTGCAGGGAGAGTGGTGAGTGGTGCAGGGAGAGTGGTGAGTGGTGCAGGGAGAGTGGTGAGTGGAGCGGGGAGATTGGAGGGGGGAGAGTGGAGGGTGGGAGTGGTGAGTGGAGCGGGGAGAGTGGAGCGGGCAGACTGGTGAGTTGAAGGAGGAGAGCGGTGAGTGGAGCGGGGAAAGTGGAGAAGGAAGAGTGGAGAGTGGAGCAGGGAGAGTGGAGAGTGGAGCAAGGTGAGTGGTGCTCACCTTTCTGGCCAGGCGGTCCTCTCAACCCCATGCGACCACTGGGCCCCCGTGGCCCCATCACCCCGATGTCCCCCGCGTCCCCCTTGTTCCCCCGCTCACCTGCACACCCGTCACACCACGTCACCTCACTCACACCACGTCACACCACGTCACCTCACTCATACCACGTCACCTCACTCACACCACGTCACACCACGTCACCTCACTCGCACCACGTCACCTCACCTCACTCACACCACGTCATCTCACGTCACTCCACCTCACTCACACCACGTCACCTCACTCACCTCACGTCACTGCACGTCACCTCAGTCACACCACGTCACCTCACTCACACCAATGTTACCTCATGTCACCTCACTCACACCACGCCACCTTACTCACACCAATGTTACCTCACGTCACCTAACTCACACCACTTCACCTCACTCACACCAGTGTTACCTCACGTCACCTTACTCACACCAATGTTACCTCATGTCACCTAACTCACACCACGTAAGCTCACTCACACCACGTCAAATGACGTCATTTCACATCACCACACGTCACTGATGACACAAATGTACTGGTTTGGACGCTGTGCTGGTTTCAGAACAGGACACAAATGTACTGGTTTGGACACTGTGCTGGTTTCAGAACTGGACACACATGTACTGGTTTGGACACTGTGCTGGTTTCAGACAACATCTGACATCCGGTGTAACAGGCCAGATCTTACCCTGGCCAGAGTTTACCCCCGTAAGAACTGGCCTGGGCTACATCTTACCCGTGGTTTTGTTTAGCCTGGGCCAGTTTATATCCCCTGGGCCATTTCTTAACCCCTCTCTTTTTCTTTGAAATATATTGATATTTGAAGAGTGCCAAGATTAACAACATTAGAACGAAGGGTATGTGAACTGCGAGGAATATATTTCACACAATATTCATTACCAATGGCTTTTATCTTTTATTCAAAACTGAAAAGTAATTAACGAACTTTTTGCTTGGATAAAACTATTGTCTTATTTGCAGTTACAATTTTCGATATGGAACGCCTGTTTTAATTGATATTATCTTTGAAAATGTAGTTCGTTCCAAGGGACGTTCAGTCGCTCTGTTGTACAGTGATTGCTTTTGATGAATGATGCCAAGTAATCTTGAGTTGGAAAAAGAAAGAGGGAGACGTAGTGGCACACCACAAGAGTTGCGGTTATGCAAAGTTTGTAATATGGCTGTGATTGTGGATGAGTCCTATTTTTATAATAGAATGCACAAAGGAAAATGACTTCCGAAACAAGTGTGTGCATGGAAAATATTGAAGTCGGGTTTTCATTTTTGTTTTTTGTTTGGTTGGTTTTTGTTCATAGGAAGCAGATGGGATTTGTTAGCTATAAGTACGTTTATCAAATTCGCACATTCAAATGCTGATTTTTATTTGAAACATAGTTGCGTTTTCTTATTAAGTTATAGTGCTGAGTATTTGAATGTCTTCTTTTCGGTGTAAAAGTATCATTTGCTAGCAGTCCTCCATAAGTAACTGGAGTGAAAGGATGAATAAAACTTTAATCTAATTTTTTTTTTAGATAATGAACAATGAAGAAAGAAGAAACTGAGAAGAGAAACAAAAAGAGGGTGATGAAGAAAGGTATCTTCACTAAAAAATCAAAGTGCAAGAACAGAGACAAAGAACACACACACACACACACACACACACACACACACTCTCTCTCTCTCTCTCACTCTCTCTCTCTCTCTCTCTCTCTCTACCTCTCTCTCCCTTTATTGTTCTGTCTATAAACCTTTCATTCACAGTTTTCATGACATCTGATTCTGATTCTGATTCTGATTCACACACACACACACACACACGTACGCACACGCGCGCGCTCCATGAAATGATGGTTTAGCGGTTTATTTTGCAGATAATTTGGGGGGTCAGCTGTATGTTCCCCTAAGTCTATGTTCCCCAGAATTTTCATTCAGCCAGCTACAAGTTCTTTCAGGACTATATTCCCCCAGGTCTATGTTCCTACTGTTCAATGTTCCCTTACATTGACGTTTTCTGGGTCTTTGTTCTCCCAGTCTATATTCCCCAAGGTCGATATTCCCCAAAAAACGTTTTTGGTAGGTCCATGTTCCCCCAGGTCTTCCCCTAAACATGTTTGTTTAATCATACATACCCTTTTGGGTGCTTGTCAGCAGTAGTCAATGGTCAGCAGTCAGTAGTGGTCAGCGGTGCTCAGTGGTGGTCAGTGGTCCATAGTGGTCGGTGGTGGTCACCAGTCAGTGGTGGACAGTGGTGGTCTGTGGCGGTCAGTAGTGGTCAGTCATGCTCACCGGTAGTCAGTAGTATGTAGTGGTCAGTGGTCGTCAACAGTGGTCAGTGATCTGTAGTGATCAGTGGGGTCAGCAGTGGTCAGTAGTTTCCGTGGTAAGTGGTGTCGATGGTGGTCAGTAGTGGTCCATATATAGTGGTCAGTGGTTCTCATCTGTGGTAAGTGGTGGCCAATAGTGCTCTGTGATTGTGGTCAGCGGTGTTCAGCAGTAGTCAGTGGTAGTCGGCGGTCAGCAGTGGTCAGTAATGGGCAATGGTGGTTATTAGTGGACAGTGATGTCAGTGGTTAGCAGAAGTCAGTGGTGGTCAGCAGTCGTCAGTGCTGGGCAGCGGTGGTCAGTTGTCAGAAGTGGTCAGAGGTCAATTGTCATATGTGGTCAGTATGTAGTGGTCAGTGGTTGGTTCTGGTCGGTCAGTGGTTAGCGGTTGTAAGTGATCAGTAGTGCTAGTAGTCAGTGGCAGTCAGCTGTCAGTAGTGGTCAGTGTTGCTCAGCAGTGGTCAGTGGTGGTCAGCATTAGTCAGTGGTCATCAGTAGTCAATGGATGTCATCGGTGGTCACTGGTCAATAATAGTTAGTGGTCAGTATATGGTTGCCAGCAGTGGTCAGTAGTGGTCAGTGGTTAGCGGTGATCAGCAGTAGTCAGTGGTCAGTAGTAGTCAGTGGACTGTAGTGGTCAGTAGTGGTGAGTGGTAGTCACTGGGTAGTGGTTGTCAGTGATCAGCAGTGGTCAGCAATGGTCAACGGTCAGTGGTGGTCAGCGGTCAGCAGTGGTCAATTTGCAGTAATAAAATCAAAAACAAAAAACCGGTACGTCTTGATAACGCACAGATGTGACAAAATAAAGTCTGAAGAATTTGACGTAGTGGTCAGCAGTGGTCAACAGTGGCAAGTAATGGTCAGTAATGGCCAACAGTATAGTGAAATCCTGCTAAAACGTTGCAATATTACATACAACGTGACACAACGCAAGCTGAACTCTGATAGTGGTCAGTAGTGGTCATGCAGCGGTCAAACATCTTCAAAGACATAATGTACAAATGCGAAAACATAATGCACTCTTGAACTGTGGTCAACCATGGTCAGCTGTGGGGGAATATAGACCTGGGGGAACTTAGACCTAGGGGAATATAGACCCGGGAGAATTTAGACTTGGGGAAACATAGACATGCTCCCCTGCACTGCATGCCAACTAGGTCACTGTTAATCTCTCTGATGTTGTCTAAAAGTGAGCATGATGTGAGCGGGCGTGGCATGGCACGTGAGGGACATACGTGTGTGTCTGTGGGTGGGTGGGGTGATGGTGTGTGTGTTTGTGTGTGTGAACATAGACGCTAAGGTCAACAACAGGATCGCCAAAGCCAGCGCCGCCTTTGGGAGACTCCGTGAGAACGTCTGGGAGCGGAGAGGATTCAGCTCTACCACTAAGCTGAAGGTCTACTATACAGTGATCCTTACCACCCTTCTTTACGCCAGCGAGACCTGGACTGTCTACAGCAGACATGACAAACAGCTCAGCCTGAGCTGTCTCTGCAGACTCCTTAACAGGAAGACAGCAGCCAACAGATGACAGTGATGAGGGCATCAGGAAGACAGCAGTCAACAGATGACAGTGATGAGATGAGGGCATCAGAAAGACAGCAGCCAACAGATGACAGTGATGAGGGCATCAGGAAGACAGCAGTCAACAGATGACAGTGATGAGGGCAGTAGGAAGACAGCAGCCAACAGATGACAGTGATGAGATGAGGGCATCAGAAAGACAGCAGCCAACAGATGACAGTGATGAGACGAGGGCAGCAGGAAGACAGCAGCCAACAGATGACAGTGATGAGATGAGGGCATCAGGAAGACAGCAGCCAACAGATGACAGTGATGAGGGCATCAGGAAGACAGCAGCCAACAGATGACAGTGATGAGGGCAGCAGGAAGACAGCAGCCAACAGATGACAGTGATGAGGGCATCAGGAAGACAGCAGCCAACAGATGACAGTGATGAGGGCAGCAGGAAGACAGCAGCCAACAGATGACAGTGATGAGATGAGGGCATCAGGAAGACAGCAGCCAACAGATGACAGTGATGAGGGCAGCAGGAAGACAGCAGCCAACAGATGACAGTGATGAGGGCAGCAGGAAGACAGCAGCCAACAGATGACAGTGATGAGGGCATCAGGAAGACAGCAGCCAACAGATGACAGTGATGAGGGCATCAGGAAGACAGCAGCCAACAGATGACAGTGATGAGGGCATCAGGAAGACAGCAGCCAACAGATGACAGTGATGAGATGAGGGCAGCAGGAAGACAGCAGCCAACAGATGACAGTGATGAGGGCAGCAGGAAGACAGCAGCCAACAGACAGTGATGAGGGCATCAGGAAGACAGCAGCCAACAGATGACAGTGATGAGGGCAGTAGGAAGACAGCAGCCAACAGATGACAGTGATGAGGGCAGCAGGAAGACAGCAGCCAACAGACAGTGATGAGGGCAGCAGGAAGACAGCAGCCAACAGATGACAGTGATGAGGGCATCAGGAAGACAGCAGCCAACAGATGACAGTGATGAGGGCATCAGAAAGACAGCAGCCAACAGATGACAGTGATGAGGGCATCAGGAAGACAGCAGCCAACAGATGACAGTGATGAGGTGAGGGCAGCAGGAAGACAGCAGCCAACAGATGACAGTGATGAGGGCAGTAGGAAGACAGCAGCCAACAGATGACAGTGATGAGGGCAGCAGGAAGACAGCAGCCAACAGACAGTGATGAGGGCATCAGGAAGACAGCAGCCAACAGATGACAGTGATGAGGGCAGCAGGAAGACAGCAGCCAACAGATGACAGTGATGAGGGCAGCAGGAAGACAGCAGCCAACAGATGACAGTGATGAGGGCAGCAGGAAGACAGCAGCCAACAGATGACAGTGATGAGATGAGGGCAGCAGGAAGACAGCAGCCAACAGATGACAGTGATGAGGGCATCGGGAAGACAGCAGATGACAGTGATGAGGGCAGCAGGAAGACAGCAGCCAACAGATGACAGTGATGAGATGAGGGCAGCAGGAAGACAGCAGCCAACAGATGACAGTGATGAGGGCAGCAGGAAGACAGCAGCCAACAGACAGTGATGAGGGCATCAGGAAGACAGCAGCCAACAGATGACAGTGATGAGGGCAGTAGGAAGACAGCAGCCAACAGATGACAGTGATGAGGGCAGCAGGAAGACAGCAGCCAACAGACAGTGATGAGGGCAGCAGGAAGACAGCAGCCAACAGATGACAGTGATGAGGTGAGGGCAGCAGGAAGACAGCAGCCAACAGATGACAGTGATGAGGGCAGTAGGAAGACAGCAGCCAACAGATGACAGTGATGAGATGAGGGCAGCAGGAAGACAGCAGCCAACAGATGACAGTGATGAGATGAGGGCAGCAGGAAGACAGCAGCCAACAGATGACAGTGATGAGGGCAGCAGGAAGACAGCAGCCAACAGACAGTGATGAGGGCATCAGGAAGACAGCAGCCAACAGATGACAGTGATGAGGGCAGCAGGAAGACAGCAGCCAACAGATGACAGTGATGAGATGAGGGCAGCAGGAAGACAGCAGCCAACAGATGACAGTGATGAGATGAGGGCATCAGGAAGACAGCAGCCAACAGATGACAGTGATGAGGGTATCAGGAAGACAGCAGCCAACAGATGACAGTGATGAGATGAGGGCAGTAGGAAGACAGCAGCCAACAGATGACAGTGATGAGATGAGGGCATCAGAAAGACAGCAGCCAACAGATGACAGTGATGAGATGAGGGCAGCAGGAAGACAGCAGCCAACAGATGACAGTGATGAGATGAGGGCAGCAGGAAGACAGCAGCCAACAGATGACAGTGATGAGGGCAGCAGGAAGACAGCAGCCAACAGATGACAGTGATGAGATGAGGTCATCAGAAAGACAGCAGCCAACCGATGACAGTGATGAGATGAGGGCATCAGGAAGACAGCAGCCAACAGATGACAGTGATGAGATGAGGGCAGCAGGAAGACAGCAGCCAACAGATGACAGTGATGAGATGAGGGCATCAGGAAGACAGCAGCCAACAGATGACAGTGATGAGATGAGGGCAGCAGGAAGACAGCAGCCAACAGATGTCTGGACAACGACGCCACCCGGCCAACACGGCCAGAAGGGAAAATGGCACATGAAGTGGGACGCCGCAAACTGCATAAATTTCATTACCCTTCTGGTAGGATTACCCCTGCCCCCTAAATGAACACACAAGACAAAGTGTTAAAAGCTTTAACCAGACTGAAACAGCATTTAACTCCTTGAGTGCCACAGCACTTATCACCTACGTGCATAGTAACGCCACTGATGGAAGGCTGAAAGTTTACAGTTTATCTAGAGTGGTATATCTCCAGACTATTTTCTCAGTTTTAGGATTTTTGTTTCGGAAAGTTATGACTCAAACACCACTTTCTACTGTTTTTTTCTCCAGCACTGAAGGGGTTAAAAATATCGATATAAAATTCCGTTTGACACCTCTCCCACCCCCTTCAAACTAGTGAACACTTTCTGAAAGAAAACCATGTACAAAGACACGTGAAGGAAGAGGTGGGAAAAGCTGCAATTATCAGGAAAACAGTGGGTGAATTTCTGTAAGCATTCCTAATAAATCTGTCACCATTGTTAAAAGTTGTGTTTAAATACTATCACAAGAGGAAAACAAAGCACGCATTTGCCTTCACATCCCAATGAACAAAACTCAAACACCACCATCTTGCATCTTAACACAACATGACAAAGAGACAGCACTTAACAGCTAACTGACAGGACAAACTGTTCAACTATTTCAATAGTGACAGTCACCTGCCAGTCGGGTACTGCTACCCTGACACTGGAAATAAAAATAACAAACAGACGAAACGCGTCCAGCAGGGCACTCCTACCCTCTGCTGGAGTACAACAAAGAATGGCCACCCAGAGGAAAAGTGATCCTCACATGACGGTGACAACCAACCGGGCAAAAAGCCCCAACCCAAACAGGCACGACCTTCCTTCAAGAAGGTCGCGGGCGCAAAGCCTCGAAACTTGCCACTGGCATGAGAATTGAACATCTGCTCAGCAGTGGCACAAACGCACAAACAAGATTCCACGATTGCACGAAATGAACGTAAAACAGGGAACTCCACACACACAGGGAACTACACAGGGAACTACACACACACAGGGAACTACACACACACACACAGGAAACTACACACACACACACACAGGAAACTACACACACACAGGGAACTACACACACACACAGGAAACTACACACACACAGGGAACTACACACACACACAGGGAACTACACTCACACACACACACAGGAAACTACACACACACACACACAGGGAACTACACACACACACAGGGAACTACACACACACACAAAATGACCGGCAAGCTGGGGAGAGTGAGTAGGGAAGGGCGCGTATGAAACAGAGCTCTGCACGTGATTGTCATGTGACACATAGGAATCAACCCAAGGACCCTCGCTTCCCAGCAGTGCGCGTCAACTCGAGACCACAGCTCAAGAAGAAATGCTCTGTGTGTGTGTGTGTGTGTGTGTGTGTGTGTGTGTGTGTGTGTGTGTGTGAGAGAGAGAGAGAGAGAGAGAGAGAGAGAGAGAGAGAATAGAAGGAGGGGGTCATGATCACCCACACATAAAATGCCACATGCCCAATATTGCCGAAGCAGTTTCGCCAAAGCAAAATCAATCAGTTTTCCCTGAAAATAAAATACAAGGAAATGTTGCTGTTGTTTTTTGTGTAGCTGAAATCAAATCTTGGTCTGTGATCTTCCCTGCAGTTTGGCATGTTAAACATTCACCCTCACAAGGTGTCTAAGTTTGTGTGTGTGTATGTGTGTGTGTGTGTGCGTGTGTGTGTGTGCGTGTGTGTGTGTGTCCGCGCGCGTCTGTCTGTATATTTCTGTGTCTGTGTGTGTCAGTGCGTGCGTGCTTTTGCGCACGTGCGCGTGTTTGTGTGTATGTGCTTGTGTGTATGGGTGCATGCGTGTGTGTATTGTGTGCGTGTATGTGTGCGCGCGCTTTCGTGTGAGTGTACGTGTGATTGTGTGTGTATTGTGTGCGTGTATGTGTGCGCGCGCTTTCGTGTGAGTGTACGTGTGATTGTGTGTGTATTGTGTGCGTGTATGTGTGCTCGCGCTTTCGTGTGAGTGTACGT
This sequence comes from Babylonia areolata, assembly GCF_041734735.1. NCBI lineage: Eukaryota > Metazoa > Mollusca > Gastropoda > Neogastropoda > Buccinidae > Babylonia > Babylonia areolata. Next base: position 47,141,736 of record NC_134897.1, read on the forward strand.
GTGACTGTGTGTGTATGTGTACGCGCGTGCCTGTGTCTTTGTGTCTCTGTGTATGTACGTATTCTCCATGAATATGTTTGTATGCTTGTGTGTATGTGTGCGCGCGCTTTCGTGTGAGTGTACGTGTGCTTGTGTGTGTATGTGTACGCGCGCACGCGTGTCTGTTTCTGTGTCTCTCTCTGAATATGTATCTATCTATGCATCTATGTATCTATATATGTGTGTGTGTGTGTGTGTGTGTGTGCGCGCGCTTGCGTGCGTACGCGCGCTCACGCGCGCTTGCGTGTGATTGTGTGTTTTATTACAGTGTGAGACGGGAAGAAATACCCCCTTTATTGACTAAAACTGGAACAAGCAAATACTGACAACAGTGACATGAATACGTGACTGTTAGCGTGTGAGAGCAGTGAGACGGTGTAGATTATGCGTGACTGTTGTGCAGCTACATCATGCGTGACTGTTGTGCTGCTACATCATGTGTGACTGTTGTGCTGTTGTGCTGTTGTGCAGCTACATCATGTGTGACTGTTGTGTGACTGTTGTGCTGCTACATCATGTGTGACTGTTGTGCTGTTGTGCAGCTACATCATGTGTGACTGTTGTGCTGTTGTGCAGCTACATCATGCGTGACTGTTGTGTGACTGTTGTGCTGCTACATCATGTGTGACTGTTGTGCAGCTACATCATGTGTGACTGTTGTGCAGCTACATCATGTGTGACTGTTGTGCAGCTACATCATGCGTGACTGTTGTGTGACTGTTGTGCTGTTGTGCAGCTACATCATGCATGACTGTTGTGCTGTTGTGCTGCTACATCATGTGTGACTGTTGTGCAGCTACATCATGCATGACTGTTGTGCTGTTGTGCTGCTACATCATGTGTGACTGTTGTGCAGCTACATCATGCATGACTGTTGTGTGACTGTTGTGCTGCTACATCATGACTGTTGTGCAGCTACATCATGTGTGACTGTTGTGCTGCTACATCATGTGTGACTGTTGTGCTGCTACATCATGCGTGACTGTTGTGTGACTGTTGTGCAGCTACATCATGCGTGACTGTTGTGTGACTGTTGTGCTGCTACATCATGATTGTTGTGCAGCTACATCATGTGTGACTGTTGTGCTGCTACATCATGTGTGACTGTTGTGCAGCTACATCATGTGTGACTGTTGTGCTGCTACATCATGCGTGACTGTTGTGTGACTGTTGTGCAGCTACATCATGACTGTTGTGCAGCTACATCATGTGTGACTGCTGTGCAGCTACATCATGCGTGACTGTTGTGCAGCTACATCATGCATGACTGTTGTGTGACTGTTGTGCTGCTACATCATGACTGTTGTGCAGCTACATCATGACTGTTGTGCAGCTACATCATGTGTGACTGTTGTGCTGCTACATCATGTGTGACTGTTGTGCAGCTACATCATGCGTGACTGTTGTGCAGCTGCATCATGACTGTAGTGCAGCTACATCATGTGTGACTGTTGTGCTGCTACATCATGTGTGACTGTTGTGCTGCTACATCATGTGTGACTGTTGTGCTGCTACATCATGCGTGACTGTTGTGCTGTTGTGCAGCTACATCATGTGTGACTGTTGTGTGACTGTTGTGCTGTTGTGCAGCTACATCATGCGTGACTGTTGTGCAGCTATATCATGTGTGACTGTTGTGCTGTTACATCATGTGTGACTGTTGTGCTGTTGTGCTGCTACAACATATGTGACTGTTGTGCAGCTACATCATACGTGACTGTTGTGCAGCTACATCATGTGTGACTGTTGTGCTGCTACATCATGTGTGACTGTTGTGCTGTTACATCATGTGTGACTGTTGTGCAGCTACATCATGTGTGACTGTTGTGCTGTTACATCATGTGTGACTGTTGTGCAGCTACATCATGTGTGACTGTTGTGCTGCTACATCAAACGTGACTGTTGTGCTGCTACATCAAACGTGACTGTTGTGCAGCTGCATCATGTGTGACTGTTGTGCTGCTACATCAAACGTGACTGTTGTGCAGCTACATCATGTGTGACTGTTGTGCTGTTACATCATGTGTGACTGTTGTGCAGCTGCATCATGTGTGACTGTTGTGCAGCTACATAATGCGTGACTGTTGTGCAACGTTTGTGCACGGTTTGAAGATTGAGAGAGAGAGAGAGAGAGAGAGAGAGAGAGAGAGAGAGACGTTTGATGTGGAGTTTGTGTGACCCAACCTTATTCATTTATTTTCCATGTGTGTCAAGTTCCTTCAGTTCAGTTCATTGCTGTGTTGTTGTTTTTCATGTCAGTTCATTTTATTTGACTGTGGTGGTGATTTTCATGTCAGTTCATTTTATTTTACTGTGGTGTTGTTTTTAATGTTAGTTCATTTTATTGCTGTGTTGTTACATTGTCCATTCTTTTCATTGCTGTGTATTCTTACACAGGATGTCAGGTCAGGGCATAGCCCTTGCTACTGGTACCATGTAACCCAGTACTACCTGCCGCATGTGAAGTCCCCAACGACGGACAAGGCGGAGGAGGAAACCTTTCCCAACTGCTGTGAAGGCGGAAGAGGATGACCAAAGGGCAGGGGGAGCTCTTATCCTTGGCTGGAAGTCCTCCTAGGAAACGGAGCTCCGAAGAAAAAACCTGCACCTGCCGATGCCGTCCTACATGTGGCAGTATCTGCACCTGTGGGACTGTGAGCGTCGGTAGGCGAGAGAGTGGGGAAGGGACTGCACAACTCCTCCTCACTAAAAAAAAGTCACCTGTGCTGGTCAGGCAACCAGACTAATGTCTGGAAGCTGAACATCCACCGCCTCCCTATCACCAAGGACGTGCTGCAGCAGCAAATCCAAGCAGCTCTCCAAGAAATTCCTGCATCGACTGATGTATAAGAGGTATGGAGCAACTTTAGAGATGCTGTGTACACAGCAGCAGCTGACACACTCGGCTTTGTACAGAGGAGCCACAAAGACTGGTTTGACGAGAACGACTCTGGAATCTCCATGTTCCTGAACACACTACATGTGCGGCATCAGGATCACATTTCCGATAAAGACTGCCAGAGGAAGGAGAACCAGTTCTTGCAAACCAAGCAGCTCGTACAGAAGAGGCTGCGTGAGATGAAGAACACCTGGTGGGAGAGAAAGTCCGAAGAGCTTCGGTCCGCTGCTGATGCTCACGACATGGACCTTCCATGATGGTCTCCGAGCTGTGTATGGGCCGAGAGTCACAGGATCAATCCCTGTCCGAGCCTTGGACCAGACCACCCTCCTGACAGACAAGAAAGACATCCTTGTCCGCTGGGCAGAGCACTTCAACACCCTCCTCAACAGAGACTCGTCCGTATCTGACGAGTAATTGCAGCCCTCCCACAGCTACCGGTCAATGACTCGCTAGCTGCCCTTCCCACCAAGGCCGAGACTTAATTCGCTTTAAACTGATCTTTCTCATCTTAAACATTACATTTTGAAATTATTCTCAATACATAAAAAGCTTGGATTTTTTTAAAGTGTGTCACAAGTGAGTCTTGAAGGCCTTGCCTCTCTTGTATTGTTTTGTTCTGTTACTCTGTCCGTTCATTTTATTGCTGTGTATTGTTACACTGTCCGTTCATTTTATTGCTGTGTATTGTTACACTGTCCGTTCATTTCATTGCTGTGTATTGTTACACTGTCCGTTCATTTCATTGCTGTGTATTGTTACACTGTCCGTTCATTTCATTGCTGTGTATTGTTACGTTGTCCGTTCATTTTACTGCTGTGTATTGTCATTGTCCGTTCATTTTATTGTTGTGTATTGTCACATTGTCCGTTCATTTTATTGCTGTGTATTGTTACGTTGTCCGTTCATTTTACCGCTGTGTATTGTCATTGTCCGTTCATTTTATTGTTGTGTATTGTCACATTGTCCGTTCATTTTATTGCCGTGTATTGTCACATTGTCCGTTCATTTTATTGCTGTGATTGATTACATTTTCTGTCCATTTTATTGCTGTGTATTATTACATTGTCCGTTCATTTTATTGCTGTGTATTGTTACGTTGTCCGTTCATTTTATTGATGCGTATTGTTTCGATGTTCATTCATTTTATTGCTGTGTACTGTTTTGATGTTCATTCATTTGTACTGTTTTGATGTTCATTCATTTTATTGTTGTGTATTGTCACATTGTCCGTTCATTTTATTGCTGTGTATTGTCACATTGTCCGTTCATTTTATTGCTGTGTATTGTTTCTATGTTCATTCATTTTACTGCTGTGTATTGTCACATTAGCCAAGCATTTTACTGCGGCGTATTGTTACATTGATCGTTCATTTCAGCAGTAAAGTGACAAAAACAGGAATGGTAGAAAAACAGCTTTTCTTTGAAACGTGTGCTTTGATATTTTGTTTCATGCACATTTCATTTGAAATCGTTTTAAACTGTGATACAAGTTATGCAAAAACAGGAAGAAAAAAGACATTTGAAAACTCCATCATCTGATTTGTGCCGGTTTTGCTTCATAGAATTTTGTTTATTTTGTCATGTTTTATATTCGTTTTTTAACTTTGATTTCATTTTACTGTAAAAATATAAAATCACTATACCCTTATCTCTCCTTCTCCTCAGAGAGAGACAGACAGAGAGAGGGACAGAGAGAGGGACAGAGAGAGGGACAGAGAGAGGGGGAGACAGAGAGAGAGACAGACACAGAGAGACACAGAGAGAGATACAGAGAGACAGAGAAACACACACACACACACACACACACACACACACACACACACACACACACACACACACACACACAGAGACAAAGACAGACAGACAAAGACAGACAGAGAGAGACACACAGAGGGGCAGAGAGAGAGAGACAGTGAAAGAAAAACACAGAGAGAGACAGAGACAGAGAGAGAGACAGAGAGAGAGAGAGACTGAAAAGAAGGAAATAAAAGAAAAAAAAACTGTTTTTTAAAGCAGTCAATTCCTTCATAATGGCCGGGAAAAAAGAGTGGAAAGGCAGGACAGTGCAGAAGTTAGGACATCCATCTTCCAGACCGACTAATGCAGGACAGTGCAGAAGTTAGGACATCCATCTTCCAGACCGACTAATGCAGGACAGTGCAGAAGTTAGGACATCCATCTTCCAGACCAACTAATGCAGGACAGTGCAGAAGTTAGGACATCCATCTTCCAGACCGACTAATGCAGGACAGTGCAGAAGTTAGGACATCCATCTTCCAGACCGACTAATGCAGGACAGTGCAGAAGTTAGGACATCCATCTTCCAGACCGACTGACATCCATCTTTCAGATCTCAAAGCACAGCCCACACAGGGTGACCTCACGACGTTCTGACAGGAACAGAAAAAGACATTCCTCCTTCATTGCTCACATACATTATCTGTGGAGACCTCAATGCAAGATCGAAGCTATGGGACCAGCGGAAAACCAACCCACAAGGACTCGCACTTGAAGGAATGATAGGGGAAATTCTTCTTAGCCCATTAACAACCACATCCCCAACTCGCCTTGGAACAAGACAAGGGGACAGTGACAGTGTGATCGACATCGCTCTATCATCTCCAAAATTCAGAGCAGAAATGAATGCAGAGACGCTTCCACACCAAGGCAGTGACCACCTCCCGGTAGTGTTCAGTCTACAGAAACTGTCAGATAAAGCCTGTATGAAACCGCGTGATCCATTTCAGTATGAAACCAAAGAGACAACCGTCATCGAAAGATTAAGACGCAGAAGAAACAAAAGAACGGCACCGAACAGGATGCAAACTATTCAGCCCCCATGGTGGAATACCGACACAGAGAGAGCCTGGATAGAAAAACATGCGGCTGTCAAACTCTGGCAAAAAGAAAGAACAAAACCATCTCCGGACAAAGATATTGAAACAAAAAATTAATGAAAGAAAAAACTAAACAGTTTGAAATCATTGCTCAAGAGGCCAACAATGACAAGTGGAAACAGTTTTGCGAGGCACTCAGTTATGACTCAACATTGACAGAGTTCTGGCAATTTTATCGTCGCATGGAAGGGAAAACGTGCACAACAACAACCCCAGACATGGTAGACACTGACGGAACCAAGCTTAAGACAAACGAAGAGCGATCAAAGAAACTTAGATGAGAAAAAGAAATATGTTGAGGAGTTAAACCAAATCGTTATACAGACTGGACCTGATGATGACTTGACAATAGATGATCTAAACGAAGCAATAGCTAAATGCAAGAAAGAATCAGCTCCTGGCCCAAAGTTCGCTACTCGGACATCAAGGAACTATCGGAAGAAGACAGAAGCAACCTTTTCAACCTATATCAAAACAGTTTCCACAATGGACATGTGCCGGAGGACTGGACACACAGCTTCTTAAAACCCATACCAAAACCAGGAAAGGACCGTCATCAGGTAAGTGGCTACCGGATCGTAACCATGCAAAACATTGCCGGAAAGCTCATGGAACGCATGATAGCCAGGAAACTTGCAAGGGATCTTGAACACAGGCACATTCTCCCTTCAAATCAAGGTGGTTACAGAACAGGCAAGTCCACATGGGAAAACGCAGCTGCTTTTGCATATGAGGTGTATGAAGGATTTCAAAGAAAAGAAGAAACACTAGCAGTAGCAATCGATCTTGAAGATGCCTACAATAAAGTCCAGTTTGCGCACCTCATGGAGCTGCTACTAAGGTACGGAGTAAGTTTGACACTGACAAGATGGATAGCAGCAGCGCTTCAGGAAAGAACCGTCGTCCTACGCCTCGGAGATTGGATGTCTGCACCTTCTAAACTATCCATAGGACTGCCACAAGGGTCTCCGCTTTCTCTTGTCCTCTACAATGTCTACACGAAGGGCCTTGCAGACTTAAACAACAATGGAATAGCTCGGGTGCTTACTCTTGCGGATGATGGCCTGGTCTTCAAAACTTCGAAAGATGCTCAGGAAAGAACTAAAGCCGTCCAGAAACAACTAAACAATATTGCTCAATGGTGCAAAGACACAGGATCTTCCATCAATCCAGCGAAAGCCCAAACGTTGCTGTGCACCCTCAACAACAGAACCGCGAGCAAATCACCACCTTCTGTGTCACTCGATGGGATTCAGATCGAGAAAACTGAATGCCTACGCTACCTAGGAATACACTTCGACAGGATGCTGACCTTCAGAAAACATACGGAAAATACTGTTCTCAAATGCAAAAAGGGCCTTTCAGTCTTAAAAGCAATGGCAACCAAAGGTATTGGACAACGCCACCTCTTCCTGCTATACCAATCACTCGTCCTCAGTGTGATCGACTACGGACTTGGGCTAACAACACCGTCTCAAAGCAACCTCCTAAAATTAGAAAGAGTTCAAAATGAAGCTATGAGGCTGATCCTTGGAACAACAAAAGACACGCCCACAGAAACCATGCGATACCTGCTTGACCTTCCTTCAGTGCAGGCCAGAAACAAGTTAGAACAGGTCAAGACCTACTTCAAAGCATTAGAAAACCCTCAGAACCCACTGCATGATGCAGTCAAAGAACCAAAAGGCAGCCGCCTAGGACGAGGAAGATCATGGATGGGGCAAGCAGAAGACACAATCCAGCTAGTATGCCGACTACAAGACCTGAAAGAAACAAAAGAATGGGAGAAAAATCCCGAAAACCTCAACCATCTATTCAACACAGCCATTTCACCCACTCTAGGAAGACATTGTCAGGAATGGCCAGAGGGCAAAACTGATGTGGAAGTGAAGCTACTCATAGAAGAAAACAGTAAAGAAGAGGACATCATCATATACACAGATGGCTCAGTCACCAAAGACCAATCCGGTTGGGGATTCACTGCGAAACAAAATGGAAAAACGGTTAGGGAAGAGAATGCTGCCTACAAAGTCACAACCTCCAGCCTAACGATGGAAGTTGAAGCTGTGACACATGCCCTCCAGTGGCTATCGTCCATCCATACTCCCGGAAACCAACATGCGATGATTCTAACAGACTCAAGGAACCTCATACAGAAAATTGAAAACGGAATGGGAAGCCCAGAGTGGCATAAGGCAATGCGCAACTTTCAGATTAAAAAACTCACATGGTCATACTGCCCGGGACATGCAGGTGTTAAGGGAAATGAGCGAGCTGACAGACTTGCTGGTAACGCAACACCAACGAGCGGCCTACATCTAGGAAAATCGGAAATCCTCAGAAAAGTCAAAGAATATAAAAAAGAACAGGTACAAGGCCATGACACCATCGATCGCCTCAAAGAAATAAAAGCAGAGAGAGGGAGCGGCCGTAAGTCTAACATGAAAGGTAGAGCACGATGCTTTGCAAATCAAACAAATATCGGCATCATTTCCAAACCAACATTGCGCAAATTTCTTCAAAACGGAACAGAGTCTCTGTGGGCTTTTCCAAATACAGTAGACTGAGCAACACACTAGACGCCACGTTCTTGGCATCAGAGATCTTTTCCCATCCCTCTTGCGGCCAATCAGTGGCAGCCTCTGTGCGTGTGTGTATGTGTGTGTTTGTGTGCATGTGTGGGTCTGTATTTTTGAGTGCGTTTGTGCATGCTCGAGAGTGTAAGTGTACACAAGTGTCAGCAGAGTTCTGTGCACGTCTGTGTGTGTGTTGTGTGTGTGTGTGTGTGTGTGTGTGTGTGTGAGGGGGAGGTGGGGTAGAGGATGAGGTATGTGAGTGTATGCATGCCTACACTGTGGGAGCAACAGGATATTGGAACGTATATATATATATATATATATATATATATATATATATATATATATATATATATATATATATATCTTTGTATATATGTGTGTGGGGTTGGGGGTGGGAGATATGGGAATATGTGTGTGTACTTGTACAAGTAAGTGTTCATCTGTGTGTGTGTGTGTGTGTGTGTGTGTGTGTGTGTGTGTGTGTGCCGTGGAAGCTGCGATACGTAGACTAGAAATGAGTGTGTGGAGGAGGGAGGTAGAGGAGGTGCAGGGTAATGTGTGTGGTGTGTGTGTGTGTGTTGGAGCTCATGTACGTTTATATGTATTAAACTGTGCTTTCATATCTGTGAAACTGCATGTTTGGTGCATATCTGTTATGCATGTGTGGGTGTATATGTGAATGTGTGTCTTCATGTTTTACATCTATTTGCTTATTTATCATCATTGTTATCTTATTTATTTATTTATTTATTATTGTTATTATGTTATTATTATTATTATTACTACCTTTTTTTATAATTATTTATTTATTTATTTGTGTAAGCTTATCTATTATTTGTTCACACACACACACACACACTTCACCATCATCATCATCATCGTCATAAAACCCACAAGCATGAAAGCCGGAAGCAGAATGGTAAGGCTGACAGCTGAACAGCCATAACTACTGCACACACACACACACACACACACACACACATACACGTTACATAGTTACCATGGCAACCTTTGATGCTGTGTCCGACACAGTTGTTAGACATGAAGTCAGGCCAAGGAACCTCTCTCCCCCTCGGTTCCCCTCCACATCCACCCCCCCCCCCCCCCACACACACACCACAGCTTTGCACAGTGTACCAGGAGAGAGTGGACCAATCAGCGACAGTAAGCAGATTATCAATTTCAGCTGTCAGGGTGATGGATGGGCGTGGCCACAACACGTCTGCTGACCTCAGCTGAGTACATGGCGCGTCACTTTCTTCGGGGACCGGTGTGGGGTGCCGGGAATGTTTATGTCCCTGTCTGTGCGTCTGTCTGTCCGTCTGTCTCTGGGTCTGTACTCTGTCAATGGGAGAGAGTGGGAAAGAGAGAAAATGGAGAGAAAGAGGGAGGTGGGAGAGGGGGAGAGAGAGACAATGGAAAGATAGTGATGGTGTGTGGAGTGTGTGTGTGTGGGGGAGTGGGTGGAAGGGGGATGGTGGGGGAGGAGTGGGGGGGGGGGGAGATGCGAGTAGGCACACAGGTATATTTCACCCAAGACGTACAAACATTCGATCTTCTCATTTTTGTCTGAATGGAAACAGAACATGGTGTTGGACTGTTGTCTGAATGGAAACAGAACATGGTGTTGGACTGTTGTCTGAATGGAAACAGAACACATGGTGTTGGACTGTTGTCTGAATGGAAACAGAACATAGTGTTGGACTGTTGTCTGAATGGAAACAGAACATGGTGTTGGACTGTTGTCTGAATGGAAACAGAACACATGGTGTTGGACTGTTGTCTGTATGGAAACAGAACATGGTGTTGGACTGTTGTCTGAATGGAAACAGAACATGGTGTTGGACTGTTGTCTGAATGGAAACAGAACACATGGTGTTGGACTGTTGTCTGAATGGAAACAGAACATGGTGTTGGACTGTTGTCTGAATGGAAACAGAACACCTGGTGTTGGACTGTTGTCTGAATGGAAACAGAACGCATGGTGTTGGACTGTTGTCTGAATGGAAACAGAACATGGTGTTGGACTGTTGTCTGAATGGAAACAGAACGCATGGTGTTGGACTGTTGTCTGAATGGAAACAGAACATGGTGTTGGACTGTTGTCTGAATGGAAACAGAACACATGGTGTTGGACTGTTGTCTGTATGGAAACAGAACATGGTGTTGGACTGTTGTCTGAATGGAAACAGAACATGGTGTTGGACTTTCCTCAAGGAGAAACAAGCTATACCGTTTAGCCTCCAACCCCCACCCCCTCCTTCACATTGGTGGATCAGGTCAAGCAGTGTGCACTCATGCATGTCGCTCACATCTCTGTATGTGTTGTGCGTTCATCTCTTCTCCCTATGTTCCAGCTGGATAGACAGGTTTTTTTCCCGTGTGTGTGTGTGTGTGTGTGTGTACCTTTGGGGCCGGGCGGTCCCCGGAAGGACTCCATGGTCTGCAAGTTCTGTGCCACCAGCACGGGGTCCGAGGCCGTCCCCTTGTCTCCCTTGGGGCCCAGGGCTCCCGGCGACCCTGACGTCACAGCACACACACACACACACACCGGAAGTCATGAAAGGTGGTCTGGATGTGATGTCAGAGGTTTAGATAATCCCGTTGACTGCACACAACCTGAAAGTTGTCTGTCACGAACCCCCCCCCCCCCCTCCCCCTTTTATTATTTTTTTTATTCACTTCATTTGCATTGCTGACTTAAAGAACTAGATGACTCTCAATAGGCTGCAACTGAATGACGATATGACTGAATTTGTTGGAATTACAAGGCGGTGGATTGCGAGATGTTTGCGGGCCTCTCTGACGAGTACTGCAAGACCATCAAAATGGACGATTACAACATCAACAGAGCCACTAAAAACTTCAACCAAGCCATTCTGAAAGCAGCCTCAAAGGCAATTCCACGTGGCGCTCGCAAGAACTACAGGCCATGTTGGACAGAAGAGCTGCAGGAACTTGAAGATGAAGTGACAAGGACAAGAGAGGAGGTTGAAAACAACCCAACACAAGAAAACAACATTACACTCAAAGCCTGCACTGCCAAATACAGAAAGGCCTACACTCAAGCTGCAAGAACAAGCTGAACGGAGAAAACAGAAAAGCCGAACCTTGACAGAGATGGCAACAAACTCTGGAAACTCACCAAAGCCATGAACAACAAAGAGACAAGGTCAGCGCCTGTCACGCTTCAAAAAGACCAGGAGATGGTGACAGGGATAGAGGCAGCAAACTGCTTCATAGACAGCTATGAGCAGATCAGCAACATCACTGTGTCAGAGGACAGAAAACAACAAGTCCATGATGAAATAAAGAATCATCAGGATGACCAAGACCAACCTGAATATATGGACAGGCCCTTTAAACTGAAGGAGTTTGAAGAAGCCGTAAAGTCTTTGAAGGACAAAAAATCTCCAGGTCCTGACAAAATCACCAACAAAATGCTAAAACACCTTGGCACCTAAGCAAAGACGAAACTCCTTGCTCTCTTCAACAACAGTTGGTAGACGGGGCATGTTCCACAGAGCTGGCGAGAAGCTGGACATGGTGCACATCCACAAGAAGGGCAAAGACAGAGTCAGGGCTGACAGTTATCGCCCTATCAGCCTCACCAGCAGCTTGGGCAAGCTCCTAGAGCGTATGCTTAACTCGCGCCCAGTTTGGCACCTGGCACTCCAGAGCAGGCAGGCTTCCGCCAACATCATTACACCGACGACCAAGTGACCTACATAGCCCAGAAGATCGAGGATGGCTTCCAGGACAAACAGCATACACTGACGGTGTGGACAGACATGGAAAAGGCATACGACAAAGTCTGGAAGGATGGCCTCCAGAGGAAGCTCCAGAAGAGTGGTGTGACTGGCTGTATGTACCAGTGGATCTCACAGTACCTGAACAATTGGAAGGCCCGAGTCCATGTCAGTGGAGCATACAGTCGGAAGAAGACACTGAGAGAAGGAGTTTCCTCAAGGTGTCCTCAGCCCTACACTATTCCTCGTCTTTATCAACAACATCGTCAAAGATATGCCACGCAAAATCCAGGAGCCATCTATGCAGACGGTCTTTTCCTATGGTGCTCGGAAGAACACCTCACAACTGCCAGCTACAGACTACAGCAGGTGCTGAATGTTCTCGAAAGCTGGACAAAACAGTGGCTGGTGACAATTAATGCCAAAAAAGACCATTTACACTTTTTTCCAGCCTCTCATCCAAAGAACAGAAGGCCAACCTGGGCATCAATGGACAAACTCTGCTTGTGAGAACAACTCCACATACCTTGGAGTCACTTTTGACAAACACCTGACGTGGAAGAAGCAAGCAGAGAAAGCAGAATCAAGAGCAAAAGTACGACTTGCCCTCATGAAGAAGCTGGCAGGAACAACATGGGGGCGCAGACAACATGACCCTCAGGAGGTTGTACACTGGTAGGCTCAGGCCAGTACTGGAGTATGGCATGAGCTTGCATGGGGCACTACGGCCAAGTCCAACTTTGAACGGATCAGCAAGGTTCAGAATCAAGCTACCCATATCATCACAGGGGCCATGAGGTCGACGCCATTCGGGAGTTTGAAACCATCACAGAGCTCCAGCCCCTTGAGGACCGCAGAGACGGTCAAACTCCTGACCCAGGCTGCCAAGTTCAAGAGGTTGCAAGGCCATCCCATGAAGGACAGTGTCCCAGCCAACAAAAGGACGGCTGAAGAGAGGGAACTTCATACACCAGAGCAGGCAACATCAGGATATCCTTGACCATGCCTCCAAAGTGATACCCCGGTGTCTTGCCGTCCCTGCCTGGAGCGAAGGAACCCCTCCCCTCATCCAGTGCAGCATCCCTGGTGTCTCTCACCCTTGAACACCTCCACACCAAGCTCCCCAAAGAGTTCTGGTTTCATGTCTACACTGACGGCTCTGCGACAGATGTCATTCGGAACGGAAGTGCAGAAGTCTTATGTTCAGTATCCAGGAGGCAGAGAAGAAAAGATCTGCCCTCGCTACCGGCCTGTACTCCACCAATTACAGAGCCGAAGCAGAAGCCTTGGAAACAGCAGCAGCAGCCCACATCGAGGTCAGCCCATACGCCAGCCACAACGTTTGTCTTCCTGACCGACGCCCTGTCCATCTTGCAGGCCCTTTGGTCCAACAGAGATCCAGAACTCAACGATCTGTCCTCCTCTCTCGCCTCCCTCTGCACAAGTCACACAGTCACCCTGCTGTGGATTCCCTCCCACTGTAACGTGCTTGGCAACGAGACTGCTGACTTCCTGGCAAAGGGAAGGCACTACGAAAAGAGCAGATGGACAGGTCTACCAGCTACTCTGAATCCAGGACCATCATTAAGGCCAAGCTGCAGAACAAGTGGAAGCAGCAGCATCTACGCCACAACAGAGCAGACCCGTACTACCTGCTGACTCGTCGACAGCAGGTAGCTATTTGAGGCTCAGGACGGGCCACAACCGCCTGAAACACCACCTATACACGAAACTCCACATCGGCGACACAGAGCAGTGCCCCTGCAGAACAGGCAGCCAGACAACAGATCATCGCTGCAGTCCGCCCGCTCCACCAAGTGCTCCGAGAGAAAACCTGGCCCAACCCAATCCCATCGGCCCGGAAGCTCTACGGAGGACTGGAGGAGCTTCGACGCACTGCCGCCTTCGTCGAGGAGGACGGGGGGAATCCATCTGATAAGTTTCGTCAACATCCTTCCTTTCCTGTCTCTGTTTTGATCATAGCACACACGTTTCACTTTTCCTTATGTTCACAGTCTTGACGTAACTCTAAACCAGTCTCTTTACTTTCAACAGCACATTCCGAATTTCTGTAAAGTTTGGCTATCTGGAACTATGTAGAATCAATTCGATCCGCTGCTATCTCTCCACTGATAAAACCAAAACATTTATATGCCTTTTGTTCTCTCGGGATTGGGATCACTGTCGGCCTCCCAAATATCTGTTAGAAATAACAGGGGAAGAAAGCTTTAATATCTGTCCATCTAACCTGTCCAAATCTCATGTGCCAGATTGTTTAGTTGTGATAGGCTTTGACATACATCCAAGACAGTCATTGGTTGAAGACTAAACGGAACATGAATTTTCTTTGAATCAGTACTGTTTTAGAATACAGAGGTCATTTTCACTGTCCTATCGCTTGGTATATTTTTTTCAGCAATGGTTGCAAAATGATTATTTGACTGATCTGCTGTTACATCAGTGATGGTTTGTTGTCTTTTTCCCACATGTTTTTTTATTCAACTTGTTGATGCTTTCCAAATTAGACAGAATCTTTTGTATTGACTAACATTTTCTGAAAATAATTATATTCGAGTTACGTTTCATGGCGTTTACTTTATTTCTTTGTTTCTTATATTGTTCATTTATCCATACATCTTCAAATAATCTCAACAATGTATTTCAATGTCAATTTCTTTTGTTATCCATGTGTTTTGTTTCTTGTCTAACTGTTTTTCCTAATAAATGGTGCATGTTTGTTATGTACAGAAGAGAATGTACTTATCCAAAAATCGACAGCTTCATCAAGATCTCTTAACTGATATACATAATCTAAAGATGAGCTTACTAAATCCGAGAGAAAATCATCATTTTGAAAGTTCTTAAAATCCTGTATAATATGTGTGTGTGTGTGTGTGTGTGTGTGTGTGTGTGTGGTGTGTGTGTGTGGCTGTATGGCTCTGTGTGTATGTGTGTGTGTGTGTGTGCGGCAGTTGATAGGTGGGAGGTAAGTCATGTTTACTGAAACATCTGTGGTGATTTTCCCATCTTTTGGTTGAGTGATCAATCTGGGTGTTTTGTTGACAGACCGGACAAAGCCCATTCTACACGGGGAGGTGGGAGGGACTGTGAACAGTTACTGAAGTGTTCAACGTCCTTGTTATTCACGAGTTTTGTAATACCATCGTCCATGAACCTGGACCAGTAGAGAAATATGTATTAGTCCCTCATATTTTCTTGCAACAACGATGTTAACAGGGTAATTGGGATCAGAGACAAGCTTATTAGCCAACTCTGACACTCGTAACATCAACACACTTTAGGTTCGTCCACACATCGTGACATTAACAACCATATGTCAGTCCACACATCGTGACATTAACACACCATATATTAGTCCACACATCGTGACATTAACAACCATATGTCAGTCCACATATCGTGACATTAACAACCATATGTCAGTCCACACATCGTGACATTAACACACCATATATTAGTCCACACATAGTGACATTAACAACCATATGTCAGTCGACACATCATGACATTAACACACCATATATTAGTCCACACATCGTGACATTAACAACCATATTCAGTCGACACATCATAACATTAACGCACCATATATAAGTCCACACATCGTGACATGAACACACCCATATCTCAGTCCACACATCCTGACATTAACACACCATAGGATAGTCCACACATCGTGACATTAACAACCATATGTCAGTCGACACATCGTCACATTAACACACCATAGGATAGTCCACACATCGTGACATTAACACACCATATGTCAGTGCACACACATCGTGACATTAACACACCATAGGATAGTCCACACATCGTGACATTAACACACCGTATGTCAGTCCACACATCGTGACATTAAGACACCGTATGTCAGTCCACACATCGTGACTTTAACACAAAGTATGATAGTCCACACATCGTGACATTAACACACAGTAGGATAGTCCACACATCGTGACATTAACGTACAGTATGATAGTCTACATATCGTGACATTAACACACAGTAGGTTAGTCCACACATCGTGACATTAACACACCATATGATAGTCCACACATCGTGACATTAACACATCATATGTCAGTCCACACATCGTGACATTAACACACCATAGGATAGTCCACACATCGTGACATTAACACACCATATGTCAGAGCACACATCGTGACATTAACACACCATAGGATAGTCCACACATCGTGACATTAACACACCGTATGTCAGTCCACACATCGTGACATTAACACACCAACATGTCAGTCCACACATCGTGACATTAACACACAGTATGATAGTCCACACATCGTGACATTAACGCACCATATGTCAGTCCACACATCGTGACATTAACACACCATATGTCAGTCCACACATCGTGACATTAACGCACAGTATGATAGTCCACACATCGTGACATTAACACACAGTATGATAGTCCACACATCGTAACATTAACACACAGTAGGATAGTTCACACCTCGTGACATTAACACATCATATGTCAGTCCACACATCGTGACATTAACAACCATATGTCAGTCTACACATCATAACATTAACAAACCGTATGTTAGTCCACACATCGTGACATTAACACACCATATGATAGTCCACACATCGTGACATTAACGCACCATATGTCAGTCCACACATCGTGATATTAACAGACCATATGATAGTCCACACATCGTGACATTAACGCACCATATGTTAGTCCACACATCGTTAAATTAACCCATCACAGGATAGTTCACACATCGTGACATTAACACACCATATGTCAGTCCACACATCGTGACATTAACAGACCATATGATAGTCCACACATCGTGACATTAACGCACCATATGTTAGTCCACACATCGTGACATTAACACACCATAGGATAGTCCACACATCGTGACATTAACGCACCATATGTCAGTCCACACATCGTGACATTAACACACCAAAGGATAGTCCACACATCGTGAAATGAACACACCATATGATAGTCCACACATCGTGACATTAACACACCATATGTCAGTCCACACATCGTGACATTAACACACATATGTGAGTCCACACATTGTGACATTAACACACCATAGGATAGTACACACATCGTGACATTATCACACCGTATGTCAGTCCACACATCGTGACATTAACGCACAGTATGATAGTCCACACATCGTGACATTAACACACAGTAGGATAGTCCACACATCGTGACATTAACATACAGTAGGATAGTCCACACATCGTGACATTAACACACAGTATGATAGTCCACACATCGTGACATTAACACACAGTATGATAGTCCACACATCGTGATATTAACACACAGTACGATAGTCCACACATCGTGACATTAACACACAGTATGATAGTCCACACATCGTGACATTAACACACAGTAGGATAGTCCACACATCGTGATATTAACACACAGTAGGATAGTCCACACATCGTGACATTAACATACAGTAGGATAGTCCACACATCGTGACATTAACATACAGTAGGATAGTCCACACATCGTGACATTAACACACAGTAGGATAGTCCACACATCGTGACATTAACACATCATTTGTCAGTCCACAAATCTTGACATTAACAACCCATATGTCAGTCCACACATCGTGACATCAACACACCATATGATAGTCCACACATCGTGACATTAACGCATCATATGTCAGTCCACACATCGTGACATTAACAGACCATATGATAGTCCACACATTGTGACATTAACGCACCATATGTTAGTCCACACATCGTGACATTAACATATCATAGGATAGTCCACACATCGTGACATTAACGCACCATATGTTAGTCCACACATCGTGACATTAACACACCATAGGATAGTCCACACATCGTGACATTAACGCACCATATGTCAGTCCACACATCGTGACATTAACACACCATAGGATAGTCCACACATCGTGACATTAACGCACCATATGTCAGTCCACACATCGTGACATTAACACACCATAGGATAGTCCACACATCGTGAAATGAACACACCATATGACAGTCCACACATCGTGACATTAACACACCGTATGTCAGCCCACACATCGTGACATTAACGCACCATATGTCAGTCCACACATCGTGACATTAACACACCATAGGATAGTCCACACATCGTGAAATGAACACACCATATGACAGTCCACATATCGCGACATTAACACACCGTATGTCAGTTCACACATCGTGACATTAACTCACCATATGTCAGTCCACACATCGTGACATTAACACACAGTATGATAGTCCACACATCGTGATATTAACACACAGGAGGATATTCCACACATCGTGACATTAACGTACAGTATGATAGTCTACACATCGTGACATTAACACACAGTAGGTTAGTCCACACATCGTGACATTAACACACAGTAGGATAGTCCACACATCGTGACATTAACACATCATATGTCAGTCCACACATCTTGACATTAACAACCATATGTCAGTCCACACATCGTGACATTAACACACCATATGATAGTCCACACATCGTGACATTAACGCATCATATGTCAGTCCACACATCGTGACATTAACACACCATATGATAGTCCACACATCGTGACATTAACGCACCATATGTTAGTCCACACATCGTGACATTAACACACCATATGTCAGTCCACACATCGTGACATTAACACACAGTATGATAGTCAACACATCGTGACATTAACGCACCATATGTTAGTCCACACATCGTGACATTAACACATCATAGGATAGTCCACACATCGTGACATTAACACACCATATGTCAGTCCACACATCGTGACATTAACTCACCATATGTCAGTCCACCCATCGTGACATTAACACACCGTAGGATAGTCCACACATCGTGACATGAGCAAACCATATGACAGTCCACACATCGTCACATTAACACACCGTATGTCAGTCCACAGATCGTGACATTCACACACCATATGTCAGTCTACAAATCGTGACATTAACACACATATGTCAGTCCACACATTGTGACATTAACACACCATAGGATAGTTCACACATCGTGACATTAACACACCGTATGTCAGTCCACAGATCGTGACATTCACACACCATATGTCAGTCCACACATCGTGACATTAACACATCATAGGATAGTCCACACATCATGACAGTAACACACCATATGTCAGTCCACACATCGTGACATGAACACACGGTATGTCAGTCCTCAGGTCAGGTCATTAGATCTGCTACTGGTAACCTGTAATCCAGTACAACCTGTTCAGGGTCGGGTTGCCGGCGACTAAACCGGCACTCCCACCGCTCCCTACCGGGACTGGTGAGGCGGGTGGCTAGACATCCTTATGGAGATCCATAAAAGGGCGTTGGCTCAGGAGAGCCACCGACGGCCATCTAGCTCCACTGTGCTGTGTGCATGCCACACGCAGTTGGCCCCCGGGGTGTGTCTACCCATGCATGCGAAGTCTGGATCCGGCAGAATCTGCGGAAGAAACCTATCGGTTCAACGGAGAGGAAGGCGGTTACAGCAACGCACTGTGGAGTGCAGAGAGCAAGATGAGACACCGAAAGGATATCTTGGTCATCCACTGCATCCGTGCTCATCCTCCAGTCGTCTCGACTTAGTCTTGCCACTGGAAATTGGTGGACCCGGACGAGAGAGTGAGGTTGACGTTGCGCAACTCCTCTTCACTTTAAACAAACTCATCGCGCAAGTCATCAGTCATCCAAAATGACCTTTCATCCTTCATCATTTCATCACCCCCAAGTCCTGTGGCGACAGGCGAGCGACGAAACGACAGGTGTGGGTACACTGGCAGTCGCAGTCGCAGACCTGCATGCAGGCGGCTCAGGCCATAGGGTCGTTCTTCGTCGACAGGAGGAGCAGCGATGGAGCTCGGCAGCCGTCTGAGCGTCTGAGCAGCCCTCTTTAGGAATGCACTGCTCACCTCCCTGGCATGAGGAAGGGGCTAGAAAAGGTGCCCTAAAAATTGCCTGCTCCATATCACCCTGGCCAGCATACCGCGGCTGGCGGGGACCCTACATCAGCGGTCGAAACAACAAGAAAGAAAAGAAAAAAACAAGGATCGTTCCTCTCACCATTGGTGCTTGGAACATAAGGACTCTCCTGGACAGAGATAACGCGGACAGACCCCAAAGGAGAACGGCACTAGTTGCATCCGAACTCGCCAGATACAACATTGACATCGCAGCCTTGAGTGAGACTCGGCTTGCAGGTGAAGGCGAGCTCTGTGAACGGGGATCTGGTTACCCTTCTTCTGGAATGGACGAGGAAGCGAAGAGCGACGTGAGGCTGGCGTTGGTTTTGCAGTAAAAACAGCACTTGTCAGCAAGCTAGCTGGAATCCCAAAGGGAGTCAACGATAGGCTTATGACCATGAAACTCCCACTGGCATCTGGCCAGAAGCACCTCACCATTGTCAGTGCCTACGCCCCAACCATGACCAACCCGGATGAAGTGAAGGCGAAGTTCTACGAGGACCTTCACTCTGTCATTGCTGCTATCCCTAAAGCAGACAAGCTCATCATTCTTGGGGACTTCAATGCTAGAGTTGGCTCTGACTACATCTCCTGGGATGGAGTGATTGGAAAGCACGGTGTGGGCCACTGCAACCCAAATGGATTGCTTTTGCTTCAGACCTGTGCAGAGCACGAACTGCTGATAACCAACACAGTTTTCTGCCTCCCTACCCGTAACAGGACGTCATGGATGCACCCTCGCTCAAAGCATTGCATCTCATCGATTATGTCATCGTCAGGAAAAGGGATAGGCAAGATGTACGTGTAACAAAGACCATGTGCGGCGCCGAGTGTTGGACAGACCATCGCCTTGTAGTCTCGAAGCTGAATATTCGAATCCAGCCCAAGAGACGCCCCCAAGGCCAGAAGGCTCCAAAACGGCTCAACATCGCTAAGCTGAAAAACATCACCATCAAACAGTCCTTTGTGGAGCTGCTGGAAGATCGTCTGGAATCCGCCTCTCTGGACAACCAGAATGTGGAGTCTGACTGGAGGACCCTGCGTGAGCTGATCTATAGTACAGCTTCAGAGACCCTGGGACCCATGTCCAGAAAGCACAAAGACTGGTTTGATGAAAACTGTGATGAAATCAAGCAGCTTCTGGATGAGAAACGCCGTCTGCATCAAGCCTACCTGAGCAACCCAAAGTCCACATCAAAAAAGGATGTGTACGATGCCATCCGCAGGACTGTTCAGCAAAAGTTACGCCAGATGCAGGATAAGTGGCTGAGTGACAAAGCTGATGAGATCCAGGGATATGCTGACAGGCACGATATGAAGAGGTTCTATGATGCCTTAAAAGAAGTCTACGGCCCCACATCCTCGGGATCATCCCCCCTCCTCAGTGCAGATGGGAATACCTTGATCACCGAGAAGGAGAAAATTCTCGAACGATGGGCTGAGCACTTCAACAGTGTCTTAAATCGCCCTTCCTCCATAAATGATGAAGCCATAGACCGTCTCCCACAAGTCCCTATCAACGAAGCACTGGACGATCCTCCAACACCTCTTGAGACCCAGAAAGCAATTCGTCTGCTATCCAGTGGCAAAGCACCTGGCTCAGACTCCATACCAGCAGAGGTCTACAAGGATGGAGGCACTGTGCTGACTGAGAAGCTCCATCAGCTGTACTCACTCATGTGGAAAGAAGAGACGATCCCCCAGGATTTCAAAGATGCATCTATCATTCACTTGTACAAGCGAAAGGGGAACCGGCAAGCCTGTGATAACCATCGGGGCATTTCCTTGCTCTCCATCGCAGGCAAGATACTTGCCAGGATCCTACTAAACCGCCTCACAGCACACCTTGACCAAGGTCATTTGCCTGAGAGCCAATGTGGATTCCGGAAAGAGCGCGGAACCACCGACATGGTGTTTGCTGCAAGGCAGCTGCAAGAGAAATGTCAGGAGCAAAATGCTGATCTGTTCTCCACCTATGTCGACCTCACTAAGGCCTTCGACACCGTGAGTAGAGAGGGACTGTGGAAGATCATGGCCAAGTACGGATGCCCTCGGAAATTTATTTCCTTGGTCAGCCAATTCCATGAAGGCATGCAGGCTCGAGTCCAGGACAAAGGCGAAACATCTGCTCCTTTTGCTGTCACAAATGGTGTCAAGCAAGGCTGCGTCCTGGCTCCAACGCTGTTCAGCCTCATGTTCTCTGCAATGCTTACTGATGCCTTCAGAGATGGCGATGTTGGAATCGGCCTAAAGTACCGAACAGATGGTAAGTTGTTTAACCTCAGAAGGCTTCAAGCAAAAACGAAGGTCATGACAGACATCATCAGAGACTTTTTGTTTGCTGATGATTGTGCCCTCAACGCTGGATCTGAAGCTGACATGCAACTCAGCGTTGACAAGTTTGCCACTGCCAGCAGGAACTTCGGCCTTACCATCAGCACGAGGAAAACTGAAGTTCTCCATCAGCCAGCCCCAGGGAAACCCTACGTTGAGCCCAACATCACAGTCAACGGTCAGAGACTCAGTGCGGTGGAGCGGTTCACATACCTTGGCAGCACACTGTCACGAAATGCGACCATCGACGATGAAGTGAACGTCAGGATTGCAAGAGCAAGCGCAGCTTTTGGTAGACTCAGTGCAAATGTCTGGAACAGAAGAGGCATTAGTCTTGAGACCAAGCTAAAGGTCTACAGAGCAGTAGTTCTCCCCACACTACTGTACGCCTGCGAAACTTGGACAGTGTACCAACGACATGCCAAGAAGCTGAACCACTTCCACACAACATGCCTCAGGAAGCTACTGAACATCAAGTGGCAAGACAAGACCCCAGACACAGAGGTGCTCGCAAAAGCCACCCTTCCCAGCATCTTCACCATCCTGATGCAGTCCCAGCTTCGCTGGGCTGGACACGTGGCGCGCATGCCAGACCATCGGCTGCCCAAAAGGCTCTTCTATGGCGAGCTGCAACAAGGGAAGAGATCACAAGGAGGTCAGAAGAAGCGCTTCAGAGATACTCTGAAAGTCTCTCTGAAAGCGTTTGATATCAACCCTGACTCCTGGGAGGAATCTGCAGTGGACCGTGACAAATGGCGTGCTGCTGTGCACAAAGGCGCCAAGTTGTGCGAGGCCAACAGGACTGCTGCAGCTGTTCAGAAGAGGCAGGCCAGAAAGTCACGGGCAAACAAGCTCCCTGACAATGGTATGCCTGTCTTTGTCTGCCCCAACTGTCAGCGAACATTTCGTGCGCAGATTGGACTATTCAGCCATCTGCGCATTCACAGATAGATTCATGAGCATCCTCCCCCCCACCCCACCACCACCCTCCCCCCCATCCCCAGCTGGATGACAACGATGGTCATCATCGATCTCGATGGACACACACCATGTCAGTCCACACTTCGTGACATTAATACACCATATGATAGTCCACACATCGTGACATTAACACACCATATGTCAGTCCACACATCGTGACATTAACGCACAGTATGATAGTCCACACATCGTGACATTAACACACAGTATGATAGTCCACACATCGTAACATTAACACACAGTAGGATAGTTCACACATCGTGACATTAACACATCATATGTCAGTCCACACATCGTGACATTAACAACCATGTCAGTCTACACATCATAACATTAACAAACCGTATGTTAGTCCACACATCGTGACATTAACACACCATATGATAGTCCACACATCGTGACATTAACGCACCATATGTCAGTCCACACATCGTGACATTAACACACCATAGGATAGTCCACACATCGTGAAATGAACACACCATATGACAGTCCACACATCGTGACATTAACACACCGTATGTCAGCCCACACATCGTGACATTAACACACATATGTCAGTCCACACATTGTGACATTAACACACCATAGGATAGTACACACATCGCGACATTAACACACCGTATGTCAGTCCACACATCGTGACATTAACTCACCATATGTCAGTCCACACATCGTGACATTAACACACAGTATGATAGTCCACACATCGTGATATTAACACACAGTAGGATATCCACACATCGTGACATTAACGTACAGTATGATAGTCTACATATCGTGACATTAACACACAGTAGGATATTCCACACATCGTGACATTAACGTACAGTATGATAGTCTACATATCGTGACATTAACACACAGTAGGATATTCCACACATCGTGACATTAACATACAGTAGGATAGTCCACACATCGTGATATTAACACACAGTAGGATAGTCCACACATCGTGACATTAACATACAGTAGGATAGTCCACACATCGTGATATTAACACACAGTAGGATATTCCACACATCGTGACATTAACGTACATATGATAGTCTACATATCGTGACATTAACACACAGTAGGATATTCCACACATCGTAACATTAACACACACAGTAGATAGTCCACACATCGTGATATTAACACACAGTAGGATATTCCACACATCGTGACATTAACGTACAGTATGATAGTCTACATATCGTGACATTAACACACAGTAGGTTAGTCCACACATCGTGACATTAACACACAGTATGATAGTCCACACATCGTGACATTAACACACAGTAGGATAGTCCACACATCGTGACATTAACACATCATATGTCAGTCCACACATCTTGACATTAACAACCATATGTCAGTCCACACATCGTGACATTAACACACCATATATGCTAGTCCACACATCGTGACATTAACGCATCATATGTCAGTCCACACATCGTGACATTAACACACCATATGATAGTCCACACATCGTGACATTAACGCACCATATGTTAGTCCACACATCGTGACATTAACACACCATATGTCAATCCACACATCGTGACATTAACACACAGTATGATAGTCAACACATCGTGACATTAACGCACCATATGTTAGTCCACACATCGTGACATTAACACATCATAGGATAGTCCACACATCGTGACATTAACACACCATATGTCAGTCCACACATCGTGACATTAACTCACCATATGTCAGTCCACCACCATCGTGACATTACACACCATAGGATAGTCCACACATCGTGACATGAGGAACCATATGACAGTCCACACATCGTCACATTAACACACCGTATGTCAGTCCACAGATCGTGACATTCACACACCATATGTCAGTCTACAAATCGTGACATTAACACACACACATATGTCAGTCCACACATTGTGACATTAACACACCATAGGATAGTTCACACATCGTGACATTAACACACCCGTATGTCAGTCCACACATAGTGACATTAACTCACCGTATGTCAGTCCACACATCGTGACATTAACACACCGTATGTCAGTCCACACATCGTGACATTACATTAACACACCATAGGATAGTCCACACATCGTGACATTAACACATCATATGTCAGTCCACACATCGTCACATTAACACACCATATGTCAGTCCACACATCGTGACATTAACACACATATGTCAGTCCACAGATCGTGACATTAACAACCATGTCAGTCCACACATTATGACATTAACACACGATAGGATAGTCCACACATCGTGTAGTACACAACCATATGTCAGTCCACACATCGTGACATTAACAACCATATGTCAGTCCACACATCGTGACACTAACACACCATAGGATAGTCCACACATCGTGACATTAACACATCATAGGATAGTCCACACATCATGACATTAACACACCATATGTCAGTCCACACATCGTGACATGAACACACGGTATGTCAGTCCACACTTCGTGACATTAATACACCATATGATAGTCCACACATCGTGACATTAACACACCATATGTCAGTCCACACATCGTGACATTAACGCACAGTATGATAGTCCACACATCGTGACATTAACACACAGTATGATAGTCCACACATCGTAACATTAACACACAGTAGGATAGTTCACACATCGTGACATTAACACATCATATGTCAGTCCACACATCGTGACATTAACAACCATATGTCAGTCTACACATCATAACATTAACATACCGTATGTTAGTCCACACATCGTGACATTAACACACCATATGATAGTCCACACATCGTGACATTAACGCACCATATGTCAGTCCACACATCGTGATATTAACAGACCATACGATAGTCCACACATCGTGACATTAACACACAGTAGGATAGTCCACACATCGTGACATTAACACATCATATGTCAGTCCACAAATCTTGACATTAACAACCATATGTCAGTCCACACATCGTGACATTAACACACCATATGATAGTCCACACATCGTGACATTAACGCATCATATGTCAGTCCACACATCGTGACATTAACAGACCATATGATAGTCCACACATTGTGACATTAACGCACCATATGTTAGTCCACACATCGTGACATTAACATATCATAGGATAGTCCACGCATCGTGACATTAACGCACCATATGTTAGTCCACACATCGTGACATTAACACACCATAGGATAGTCCACACATCGTGACATTAACGCACCATATGTCAGTCCACACATCGTGACATTAACACACCATAGGATAGTCCACACATCGTGAAATGAACACACCATATGACAGTCCACACATCGTGACATTAACACACCGTATGGCAGCCCACACATCGTGACATTAACACACATATGTCAGTCCACACATTGTGACATTAACACACCATAGGATAGTACACACATCGCGACATTAACACACCGTATGTCAGTCCACACATCGTGACATTAACTCACCATATGTCAGTCCACACATCGTGACATTAACACACAGTATGATAGTCCACACATCGTGATATTAACACACAGTAGGATATTCCACACATCGTGACATTAACGTACAGTATGATAGTCTACATATCGTGACATTAACACACAGTAGGTTAGTCCACACATCGTGACATTAACACACAGTATGATAGTCCACACATCGTGACATTAACACACAGTAGGATAGTCCACACATCGTGACATTAACACATCATATGTCAGTCCACACATCTTGACATTAACAACCATATGTCAGTCCACACATCGTGAAATGAACACACCATATGACAGTCCACACATCGTGACATTAACGCACCATATGTTAGTCCACACATCGTGACATTAACACACCATATGTCAGTCCACACATCGTGACATTAACACACAGTATGATAGTCAACACATCGTGACATTAACGCACCATATGTTAGTCCACACATCGTGACATTAACACATCATAGGATAGTCCACACATCGTGACATTAACACACCATATGTCAGTCCACACATCGTGACATTAACTCACCATATGTCAGTCCACCCATCGTGATATTAACTCACCATAGGATAGTCCACACATCGTGACATGAGGAAACCATATGACAGTCCACACATCGTGACATTAACAACCATATGTCAGTCCACAGATCGTGACATTCACACACCATATGTCAGTCTACACATTGTGACATTAACACACCATAGGATAGTTCACACATCGTGACATTAACACACCGTATGTCAGTCCACACATCGTTACATTAACTCACCGTATGTGAGTCCACACATTGTGACATTAACACACCGTATGTCAGTCCACACATCGTGACATTACATTAACACACCATAGGATAGTCCACACATCGTGACATTAACACATCATATGTCAGTCCACACATCGTGACATTAACACACCATATGTCAGTCCACACATCGTGACATTAACACACATATGTCAGTCCACAGATCGTGACATTAACAACCATGTCAGTCCACACATTATGACATTAACACACGATAGGATAGTCCACACATCGTGTAGTACACAACCATATGTCAGTCCACACATCGTGACATTAACAACCATATGTCAGTCCACACATCGTGACACTAACACACCATAGGATAGTCCACACATCGTGACATTAACACATCATAGGATAGTCCACACATCATGACATTAACACACCATATGTCAGTCCACACTTCGTGACATTAATACACCATATGATAGTCCACACATCGTGACATTAACACATCATATGTCAGTCTACACATCGTGACATTAACACACCATAGGATAGTTCACACATCGTGACATTAACACACCATAGGACAGTCCACACATCGTGACATTAACACACCATAGGATTGTCCAGACATCGTGACATTAACACACCATAGGACAGTCCACACATCGTGACATTAACACACCATAGGACAGTCCACACATCGTGACATTAACACACCATAGGATTGTCCAGACATCGTGACATTAACACACCATATGATTGTCCAGACATCGTGGAGGAGGTTGAGGCTGCAATACAGAGTCTGAAGCCAGAGAAATCCCCAGGAGTGACAACGTCCCATCTGAGCTTTTGAAGTACGGAGGGAAGGAGACCACAGAAGCACTAACAATGCAAAATTACAGGACTATAAGTCTGATTAGCCACCCAAGCAAAGTCATGCTCCGCATCATCTTCAACCGATTGAAATCCAAGGCTGAGGAGCTGCTGTCAGAAGAACAAGCAGGCTTTAGAAAAGGGCGGAGCACTGTCGAACAAATATTCAACTGTCGAGTCCTCATTGAAAAACATCTACAACACCAAAAGGACATCTTTCACAACTTCATCGACTTCAAGAAGGCATTCTATCGGGTGTGGCACAGCGGCCTCTGGCAAGTACTGAGAGGCTTCAACATTGATGAAGGGCTCATTCAAGTCATCCAGGCCTTCTACGAACATTCCAGCAGCGCAGTGCTCCTCAACAATCAACAAGGACAGTTCTTTCGGACCACAGTCGGAGTCAGGCAAGGATGCCTATTATCCCCAGTACTTTTCAACATCTTTCTGGAGAGAATCATGCAAAAGGCCCTCGAAGACCACCACACTTCCATCACCATTGGCGGCAGGCCAGTCTGCAATCTTCGATTCGCAGACGACATCGACCTCATGGGGGGCACTAACACCGAGCTCCAGGATCTAACAGACTTACTACAAGAGCAAGTGCTTACGGCATGGAGGTCAGCACAGAGAAGTCAAAGGCCATGGTCAACAGCACAACTAACCTCAGTGCCAACATAACCATGAATGGTGAGCCCTTGGAAGAAGTGACCAGCTTCAAGTACCTGGGAGCAACCCTGTCCAAAGACGGCACCTGCACAGCAGAAATCCGAAATAGGATTAATTCTGCAACGGCAGCGATGGCCAGACTGAACAGGGTATGGAAGAGCAACATCGGATTCCACACAAAATTCCTGCTCTACAAGTCACTAGTGGTCTCCATCCTCTTATATGGATGTGAGACATGGACACTGATGGCAGAAACAGAAAGAAGAATCCAAGCATTCGAAACCAAGTGCTTGAGGAGACTACTACACATCTACAAGGAGCACAAGACCAATGACTATGTGCGGAACCTGGTCAGCAACCTTGTTGGGCCCCAAGAACCACTGCAGGCGACTGTTAAACGACGGAAGATGGCATGGTTTGATCACGTCATACGACATAACACCCTCTCCAAAACCATCCTGCAAGGGACTGTAGAGGGAGGGCGCAGACGGGGGCGGCAGAGAAATAGCTGGTCCGACAACGTCAAGGAATGGACCAAAATGACGATGCCAGATCTCCTCACGACAGCTGCCAACAGAACGGCGTGGCGAGCTATGACATCTTCCTAATGTCCCCCCAACGACCCCAGCGGTCAAGGGAATGAGTGAGTGAGTGAGTGAGGATTGTCCAGACATCGTGACATTAACACACCATAGGATGTCCAGACATCGTGACATTAACACACCATACGATAGTCCACACATCGTGACATTAACACACCATACGATAGTCCACAGAACGTTACATTAATACACGAGAGTCCGTCCAAACAGCTACATATCAACAACCTTCTGTTCGGGGAAAATAAGATCTCTGTGTTCATAAACACCGCCCCCCCCTCTCCCCCATCCGCACACACATTCTGAAGTGAAGAGGAATGAAGGGGGAGGAGAGAGTAAAGGCAGTGGCGTGTTTACCTGGATCACCTGTTTCTCCCTTCTGTCCTGGTTCACCTGGTGGACCTGGAACACACCATGTTGGACTGTACACCACACTTTCCACACTACTCCACGCACTGTAGTCTCTGCACTGAACTCCCCAAACAGTACTCCCCTCACTGTACTCCCCACACTGTACAATGTACTACCTGACTGTACGCCCCACACTGTACTACCCGCAGTGTACTCCCCACACTGTGCAATGTACTCCCCACACTGTACTCCCACACTGTACCCCCCGCACTGAACTCCGTGCACTGTACTCCTGTAACTATACTCCCCGCACTGTACTCCTCACACTGTAATCCCTGCACTATACTCCCTACACTGTCCTCACCGCACTGTACTCCCTGCACTGTACTCCTTGCACTGTACTCCTTGCACTATACTCCCTGTACTGTACTCCCTGCACTGTACTCCTTGCACTATACTCCCTGCACTGCACTCCTTGCACTACCCTCCCAACACTGTCCTCCCCGCACTGAACTCCCCACACTGTACTCCCCACACAGTACTCCCAACTCTGTATACCCCACAATGTACTCCCTCCACTGTACTCCACACATTGCACGCCCCACACTGTAATCCCCACACTGAACTCCCCGCACTGTACTCCACGCAATATACATCCCGTAATGTACTCCCCACACTGTATTCCCCAATCCGTAGGGCATGTACTATACTCCCCACACTATACTCTCAACACTATACTCTCCATAGTGTACTCTCTGCACTATACTCCCCACAGTGTACTGTCCGCACTGTACTCCCCACACTGTACTCCCAACACTGTACTCCCTGCACTGTACTCCTAACACTCTTCTCCCCACACTGTACTCCTCACACTTTACTCTCCACACTGTACTTCCTGCACTGTATTCCCCGAACTGTACTTCCTGCACTGTATTCCCCACACTGTACTTCCTGCACTGTATTCCCCGAACTGTACTCTCTACACTGTACTCCCTGCACTATACTCCCCACACTGTACTCCTGCACTGTACTCCCCACTGTACTCCCGCACTGTACTCCCTGCACTGTACTCCCCACACTGTACTCCCTATACTGTACTCCCCACACTGTGCTACCCACACATGTACTCTCTGCACTATACTCCATGAACTATACTCCCCACACTGTGCTAGCCACACTGTACTCCCTGCACTATAATCCCCACACTGTGCTAGCCACACTGTACTCCCCACACTGTACTCCCTGCATTATACTCCCCACACTGTGCTAGCCACACTGTACTCCCCACACTGTACTCACCACACTGTGCTAGCCACACTGTACTCCGTACACTGTACTCCATGCACTATACTCCCCACACTGTGCTACCCACACATGTACTCCCTGCACTGTACTCCCCGCACTAAACTCCCCAAACTGTACTCCCCACACAGTACTCCCAACACTGTACACCCCGCAATGTACTCCCTGCACTGTACTCAACACACTGTACTCCACACATTGTACTCCTTGCACTGTACTACCCGCACTACACGCACCACACTGTAATCCCCACACTGAACTCCCCGCACTGTACTCCACGCAATATACTTCCCATAGTGTACTCCCCACACTGTATTCCCCAATCCGTAGGGCATGTACTATACTCCCCACACTATACTCTCAACACTGTACTCTCCACAATGTACTCTCCGCACTGTACTCCCCACACTGTACTCCTCACACTGTACTCCCTGCACTGTACTCCCAACACTATTCTCCTCACACTGTACTCCTCACACTTTACTCTCCACACTGTACTTCCTGCACTGTATTCCCCGAACTGTACTCTCCACGCAGTACTCCCTGCACTGTACTCCCGAAAATCTACTCCCTGAACTGTACTCCCCACACTGTACTCCCTGCACTGTACTCCCCACACTGTGCTACCCACACATGTACTCCCGACAATCTACTCCCTGCACTGTACTCCCCACACTGTACTCTCCTGCACTGTACTCCCCACACTGTACTTCCTGCACTATACTCCCCACACTGTGCTACCCACACATGTACTCTCTGTACTGTACTCCCCACAATGTACTCCCGACATTCTACTCCCTGCACTGTACTTCCCGCACTGTACTCCATGCACTGTACTCCCCGAACTATACTCTCCACACTGTACTCCCTGCACTGTACTCCCCACACTGTGCTACACACACTGAACCCCCTGCACTGTACTCCCCACACTGTACTACCCACACTGTACTTCCTGTCACTATACTCCCCACACTGTGCTACCCACACATGTACTCCCTGCAGTACTCTTTACACTATACTCCCCAGACTGTATTTCCCACACTGTACTCCCTGGACTGCACTCCCCGCAATATACTCCCAACACAGTACTCCTCGCAACGTACTCCCCACTCTGTACTTCCAACACTGTACTCCGCGCAGTGTACTCCCTGCACTGTACTCCTGGCAATGTACTCCCTTCACTGTATTCCCTGCACTATACTCCCCACAGTGTACTCCCACGCACTGTATTCCCTGCACTTTACTCCACAAAATATACTCCCTGCGTTGCACTTCCCTCACTGTACTCCCCACACTATTCTCCCAACACTGTACTCCCCGCAATGTACGCCCTGCGCAGTACTCCCTGCACTGTATTCCCTCCATTGCACTACCCACAGTGTATAATGTACTCTGCGGATGTACACACACTCCCTGCACCGTACTCGCCGCACTGTACTCCTCATACTGTACTCCCAGCACTGTACTGCATGCAATACACTACCCACACTGTGCTCCCTGGACTGTACTCCTCGCACTGTACTCACTCCCCACTGTACTCCCCACACTGTACTCCCTGCACTGTACTCCCCACACACTGTACTCCCTGCAATATACTCCCCACACTATACTCCCTGCAATGTACTCCCCACACTGTACTCCCCACTGTACGCCCCACACCTATACTCCCCACACTGTACCCCCCACACCTATACTCCCCACACTGTACTCCCCACATTATACTCCCTGCAATGTACTCCCCACACTGTACTCCCTCCCCACTGTACGCCCCACACCTATACTCCCCACACTGTACTCCCAGCACTGTACTGCATGCACTATACTACCCACTCTGTGCTCCCTGGACTGTACTCCTCGCACTGTACTCCCTTCCCACTGTACTCCCCACACTGTACTCCCTACACTGTACTTCCTGCAATATACTCCCCACACTATACTCCCTGCAATGTACTCCCCACACTGTATTTCCTCCCCACTGTACGCCCCACATCTATACTCCCCACACTGTACCCCCACACTCTACTCCCCGCACTGTACTCCCTGCACTGCACTCCCCATACTGTACACTGTACTCCCTGCACTGTACTCCCCATACTGTACACTGTACTCCCTGCACTGTACACCCTGCACTGTATGCTGTAAACCTCGCACTGTATGCCCCAGACAGTACACTGTACTCACCAAACTGTACACTGTACTCCCTGCACTGTATGCCCCACACTGTACACTGTAAACCTCGCACTGTATGCCCCAGACAGTACACTGTACTCACCACACTGTACACTGTACTCCCTAGACTGTATACCCCACACTGTACTCCCTGAACTGTATGCCCCACACTGTACACTGTAAACATCTCAGTGTATGCCCCACACTCTACACTGTAAACCTCGCACTGTATGCCCCACACTGTACACTGTAAACCTCTCACTAAATGCCCCACACTGTACACTGTAAACCTCTCACTGTATACCCCACACTGTACACTGTAAACCTCGCACTGTATGCCCCACACTGTACACTGTAAACCTCGCACTGTATGCCCCACACTGTACACTGTACTCCCTGCACTGTATGCCCCACACTGTACTCCCTGCACTGTATGCCCCACACTCTACACTGTAAACCTCTCACTGTATACCCCACACTGTACACTGTAAACCTCTCACTGTATACCCCACACTGTACACTGTAAACCTCGCACTGTATACCCCACACTGTACACTGTAAACCTCGCACTGTATGCCCCACACTGTACACTGTAAACCTCGCACTGTATACCCCACACTGTACACTGTACTCCTCGCACTGTATGCCCCACACTGTACACTGTACTCACCGCACTGTATGCCCCACACTGTACACTGTACTCACCGCACTGTACACTGTACTCCACGCAGTGTATGCCCCACACTGTACACTGTGCTCACCGCACTGTACACTGTAAACCTTTCACTGTATGCCCCACACTGTACACTGTACTCCCCGCACTGTATGCCCCACACTGTACACTGTATTCCCCGCACTGTATGCCCCACACTGTACACTGTAAACCTCGCACTGTATGCCCCACACTGTACACTGTAAACCTCTCACTGTATGCCCCACACTGTACACTGTACTCACCGCACTGTACACTATACTCACCGCACTGTACACTGTACTCTTCGCACTGTATGCCCCACACTGTACACTGTACTCACCGCACTGTACACTGTACTCCACGCACTGTATGCCCAACACTGTACACTGTACTCACCGCACTCTATGCCCGACACTGTACACCGTACTCACCGCACTGTATGCTCCACACTGTACACTGTACTCACCGCACTGTATGCTCCATACTGTTCACTGTACTCATCGCACTGTATGCCCCACACTGTACACTTTACTCACCGCATTGTATGCCCCACACTGTACACTGTAGTCACCGAACTGTATGCCCCACACTGTACTCACCGCAATGTACACTGTACTCACCGCACTGTATATGTAATCCCAGCACTGTTTGCCCCACACTGTACACTATACTCACCGCACCCCACACTGTACACTGTACTCCCCACACTGTATGCCCACACTGTACACTGTACTCCACGCAGTGTATGGCCCACACTGTACACTGTGCTCACCGCACTGTACACTGTAAACCTCTCACTGTATGCCCCACACTGTACACTGTACTCACCGCACTGTATGCCCCACACTGTACACTGTACTCACCACACTGTATGCCCCACACTGTACACTGTAGTCACCACACTGTACACTGTAAACCTCTCACTCTATGCCCGACACTGTACACTGTACTCACCGCACTGTACACTATACTCCCTGTACTGTACTCCCTGCACTGTACTCCCCATACTGTACACTGTACTCATACTGTACACTGTACACCCCATACTCTACACTGTACTCCCCACACTGTACACTGTACTGTACACTGTACTCTCCACACTGTGCACTGTACTCTACACTGTACTCCCCATACTGTACACTGTACTCTGCACTGTACTCCCCACACTGTACACTGTACTCCCCATGCTGTACACTGTACTCCGCATACTGTACACTGTACTCTACACTGCACTCCCCATACTGTACACTGTACTCTACACTGTACTCCACATACTGTACACTGTACTCCCCACACTGTGCACTGTACTCCCACACTGTACACTGTACTCCACATATTGTATACTGTTATCTCCATACTGTGCACTGTACTCCTCATACTGTACACTGTACTCCCCGTATTGTACTCTGTACTCCCCACACTGTACACTGTACTCCCCATACTGTACACTGTACTCCCCACCCTGTGCACTGTACTCCCCACACTGTGCACTGTACTCCCCATACTGTACAATGTACTCCCCACACTGTACACTGTACTCCTCATAGTGTACACTGTACTCCCCACACTGTACACTGTACTCCCCATACTGTACACTGTACTCCCCACACTGTGCACTGTACTCCCCATACTGTGCATTGTACTCCCCATACTGTGCACTGTACTCCCCACACTGTGTACTGTACTCCCCACCCTGTGCACTGTACTCCCCACACTGTGCACTGTACTCCCCATACTGTGCATTGTACTCCCCATATTGTGCACTGTACTCCCCATACTGTGCACTGTACTCCCCATACTGTACACTGTACTCCCCACACTGTACACTGTACTCCCCATACTGTACACTGTACTCCCCATACTGTACACTGTACTCCCATACTGTACACTGTACTCCCCATACTGTACAGTGTACTCCCCATACTGTGCACTGTACTCTACACTGTACTCCCCATACTGTTCACTACACAGAACTCCCGACACTGTGCAATGTACTCCCCACACTGTGCACTGTACTCCCCATACTGTACACTGTACTCCCCAAACTGTGCACTGTACTCCCACACTGTACACTGTACTCCCCATATTGTATACTGTTATCTCCATACTGTGCACTGTACTCCTCATACTGTACACTGTACTCCCCACACTGTACTCCCCATACTGTGCACTGTACTCCCCACACTGTACTCCCCATACTGTGCACTGTACTCCCCATACTGTGCACTGTACTCCCCACACTGTACACTGTACTCCTCATACTGTGTACTGTAGTCCCCACACTGTGCACTGTACTCCCACACTGTACACTGTATTCCCCATATTGTATACTGTTATGTCCATACTGTGCATTGTACTCCCCATACTGTACACTGTACTCCCCACACTGTGCACTGTACTCCCCATACTGTGCACTGTGCTCCCCATACTGTACACTGTACTTCCCATACTGTGCACTGTACTCCCCACACTGTACACGGTACTTCCCATACTGTGCACTGTACTCCCCATACTGTACACGGTTCTTCCCATACTGTGCACTGTACTCCCCACACTGTACACTGTACTCCCCATACTGTACACTGTACTCCCACACTGTACACTGTACTCCCCATACTGTACACTGTACTCCCCATATTGTGCACTGTACTCCCCATACTGTACACGGTACTCTACACTGTACTCCCCATACTGTACACTGTACTCCCCATACTGTACACTGTACTCTACACTGTACTCCCCATACTGTACACTGTACTCTACACTGTACTCCCCACACTGTACACTGTACTCCCCACACTGTACACGGTACTCCCCACACTGTACACTGTACTCTCCACACTGTACACCCCATACTGTACACGGTACTCTACACTGTACTCCCCATACTGTACACTGTACTCCCCATACTGTACACTGTACTCTACACTGTACTCCCCATACTGTACACTGTACTCCCCATACTGTACACTGTACTCTACACTGTACTGCCCACACTGTACTATCCTTGACCTCAGGTGTTGTCCCACAGTCCTTCAAGCATGCCTTGGTGTGTCCCCTTTTGAAGAAAGCTAGTCCTGATCCCGAAAACCTGAAATACTATAGACCAGTATCAAACCTCCCATTTCTGTCCAAAGTTTTAGAACGTATTGTGCTTGGCCAGCTTATGAAACATCTTGAGATCCACAGTCTTCTGGAGCCATTTCAGTCAGCGTACAGAAAGGGACCTTTCTGCAGCATTTGACACGATAGACCATGACATTGTGGTCAGAAGGTTGTGTGCTGTGTTCGGACTCAATGGTACTGTTCTAAAATGGTTTCACTCCTACTTATCAGGTCGCACACACTCTGTCCTTGTAAATGGAAACCAGTCTGTTCCGTCTGTGCTCGGATATGGGGCACCACAAGGTTCCGTCCTGGGGCCAGTACTCTTTACAATGTACACACAACGTCTTTTTGATCATCCAACAGTCTGTACCTCACTATCATCTCTTTGCTGACGATTCTCAACTGTATGATTCTACTATTCCATCTGAAATTCCATGTTTAGCTTCTAAATTTAAAACTGGAGTAGAAAATGTAGCAAAGTGGATGACACAAAACGAATGATGACAAAACAGAACTCATGTTGATTGGTACTAAAAATAAGCTCAAGCAGATAAATACAACGTCTATCATTTGTTCTGGCATAGAGATGTCTTTCTCTAGTTCTGTCCACAATCTTGCTTTTTACCTTGATTCATCCCTCACGATGGAAACTCACGTGAACCACCTGTGTAAAGTGTTGTTTTTTTTTTTTTGTTTTTTTTTTCAGCTTCGTAAGATTAGTAAAATCCGTCCCTCCTGTCTATTGATGCTGCCAACAAACTTGCTGTTGCCTTCATTTTATCCCGCCTAGATTATTGCAATTCTCTCTTAGCTGGCCTTCCCAATGATAAACTCTTCAAGCTCCAGAAAATACAGAACAGTGCAGCTCGACTCGTCCTTAAAAAGTTTAGGAGAGAGAGTGCTACTGCTGTCCTGCAGACACTTCATTGGTTGCCTGTTCAAGCCAGAATTGAATATATATTTGCCTGTCTATGCTTTCAGTGCCTGAATTGTGATACACACCCTCATATCTTCCTGAGATTGTTAACCCGTACTTGCCAAACAGAACACTGAGTTCTCTTGATTCCTCCCAACTAACTGTTCCCCGACACTTCCTTAACTCCTGTGGAAAGAGGTCATTTTCCGTCTTCGGCCCAACACCATGGAATTCTCTGCCTATTGCTCTCAGACAAGGAACTCATCTATCTACCTTTAAAGCAAATCTTAAACTTTTCTCTTTAAAAATACTTGTTATAACTTTAATAGTGATGTTGTCCCAGACTCATGGCAAAGTGAGTGTGTGTGATGGGTGAGTAGAAAGAATGGGGGTGGGTAGATGGATGGTGGTGGTGTGGTTCGAAAGGGAGAAAGACTGCCGATTTTTACCCCTTGTACCTTTTCTATCCAAAACTTTATTTTACAATTTTTACAAAATCTATGGCATGCAATTTACAATTATGCTCCTTTCTTCTTTTTTACATGTATGTATTTTAAGTGAAAATTGCTATTATCTCAGCCATTCAATCATGTGTGTGTGTGTGTGTGTGTGTGTGTGTGTGTGTGTGTGTGTGAGTGTG
Source organism: Babylonia areolata (assembly GCF_041734735.1). Taxonomy (NCBI): domain Eukaryota; kingdom Metazoa; phylum Mollusca; class Gastropoda; order Neogastropoda; family Buccinidae; genus Babylonia; species Babylonia areolata. The sequence continues at coordinate 47,180,827 of NC_134897.1, forward strand.
TGTGAGTGTTGGAGTGTAACAGTTGTAGTATTGAGAGTATGTTACTTTGTGAGTTTTATGCATTGTGTTTTTATCATATGAATGATTCTGTTTTATGTTTCTACTATTTTTTATGCTTTCTTGTTTCACTTTAGGTACTGGATTGTAAAGCGCTTATAGCTTGCTTATGCTTGTATTATAGCGCTATATAAAAATAAAATAGTAGTAGTAGTAGTAGCAGTAGTATTACTATACACTGTACTCCCCACACTGTACTCCCCACACTGTACACTGTAATCCCCACATTGTACACTGTACTCTCTGCACTGTACTCCCCACACTGCACTCCCTACACTGTACACTGTACTCCCCACATTGTACACTGCACTCTCTGCACTGTACTCCCCACACTGCACTCCCTACACTGTACACTGTACTCCCCACATTGTACACTGTACTCTCTGCACTGTACTCCCCACACTGCACTCCCTATCTCATACTCCTCAAACTATGCTTTGAGACAGAGATGGAGAGAAGATGGGAAAGAGAGAGACAGGCACTTTGAGAGGCAGAGAGATCGGGAGAGAGAGGGAGAGAGAAAGAGGTAGAGGACAGAGAGAGGATGGTGACGGAGGGGAGAGAGAGAGAGGCAGAGA